>NC_066561.1:4483293-4648293 GCF_024679095.1 Eriocheir sinensis | reverse complement strand
GAACTTTAGTAGCATATATCACACACATTTCACATTCAGTTTTCGCATGGATGAAAGAGAAAGGGGAAAGGTTAGGAACACAGCAAGCACCTCCTCTTTCCTTTGTTATCTAAGTGAGTGTCAATCGGACCTTTATTAATACATTTCACACACATTTCACATACATTTCTCGCTCGGACGAAGGAGGCGGGGGAGGGAGGGAAGGTTAGGAAAGCAAGTAGGCCTACCTCCGTTTCCCTTTGTTATGTAAGTCCTGAAACCTTAAAATGACTGCCAATCTGACTTTTAATACTTTTGACACACATTTCACATACATTTCTCTGTTGGACGAAAAAAAGGGGGGGGGGGAGAATTAAGGTTAGGAAAGCAAGTAGGCCTACCTCCGTTTCCCTTTGTTATGTAAGTCTGAAACCTTAAAATGACTGTCAATCGGACCTTTAATACATTTGACACACATTTCACATACATTTTTCGCTTGGACGAAAAAAGGAGGGAGGGAATTAAGGTTAGGATAGCAAGTAGGCCTACCTCCGTTTTCCTTTGTTATGTAAGTCTTGAAACGCCAAAAGGAGTATCAATCGGAACACAGTACCACACTTCACACACATTTCTCGCTTGGAGGAAAGAGAAGAGGGAAAGGTTAGGATAGCAAGTAGGCCTACCTCCGTTTTCCTTTGTTATGCAAGTCTTGAAATGTCAAAAGGAGTGTCAATCGGTCCAGTACCACACTTCGCACACATATTTCGCTTGGAGGAAAGAGAAGAGGGAAAGGTTAGGATAGCAAGTACTGTACCTCCTCTATCCTTTGTTATGTAGGTCTTGAAACGTTAAAAGGAGTGTCAATCGGTCCAGTACCACACTTCACACACATATCTCGCTTGGAGGAAAGAGAAGAGGGAAAGGTTAGGATAGCAAGTACTGTACCTCCTCTATCCTTTGTTATGTAAGTCTTGAAACGTTAAAATGAGTGTCAATCGGAACTTTAATACATTTCACACACACACACACACACACACACACACACACACACACACACACACACACACACACACACACAAAGGAAAAATGACATCAATTGGAACTCTCACAAACATAATTCACACCCATAAACACATAAACCCACACGTAAAAAAGAAAATATCGCCAATAGGAACGTCAAATAAACATAATTCACCCGCATACCAACGCAAACACATACAAAGAAAACACCATCAATCGAAACTTAAACACATCTCACATACACAAACACAAACACAATAACAAATACAAAACCTCACCCAAATCACCCTCCCAGCGGAACACCACCAAACCAAAACAAAGCATCATCGGCAGCATCAGCATAAACAAAAACAGTGCGCGCTTAGCAACGGGGACGCTTGGCGGGAAAGGAGGCGGGGGAGTGAGGGGGTAGCGAACTTGTAGGCCGCGGCGGTGACAGGCGGGAAGGGAAACAAAGGACCAACCCTCTGCTCAAGCGACGCACTAACTTTTAAACTTCGTCGGTGGCACTGTGTCGCATCGGAGGCGTGGCACTGTGCTAAGGGGGGGAGGGGAAGAGGGGGGTGGCACCTCATCAATATTACCTTGGATCCTCTCTGACTCACCGCCCCAGGGAGAGAAAGGGAGGGAAGGAGAGGGAGGGAGGGACAGCCAGAGAGAGAGAGAGAGAGAGAGAGAGAGAGAGAGAGAGAGAGAGACTGGAACGAGTAGCCCAAAACACAAGCCAAACATTGATTCTCTCTCTCTCTCTCTCTCTCTCTCTCTCTCTCTCTCTCTCTCTCTCTCTCTTTGTGTCTGTCTGTCCTGTGCGACCCTTCTCTCTTTCTCTTTCTCCCATTCAAGTACTACTCTCTCTCTCTCTCTCTCTCTCTCTCTCTCTCTCTCTCTCTCTCTCTCTCTCTCTCTCTCTCTCTCTCTCTCTCTCTCTCTCTCTCTCTCTCTCTCTCTCTCTCTCTCTCTCTCTCTCTCTCTCTCTCTCTCTCTCTCTCTCTCTCTGTCCACCCCCTTTCCACTGTCTACTTCCCTTCAAAATTTCACTATGACAACCCTCCCTTCTCTCTCCCTTTTCCTTCCCCTCGCCTATTTTGCTGACGCTATTTTCCCTTGCCCTCCCTTGCTGCAATACCTCTCTCCCTCCCTCCCCCCCTTGAAGGCTCCAGTAAACCCCCTGAGCCTTTGCACTTTCAACGTCAGCCTCATAAAATCTTTCTCCCTGTGTCTCTCTCTACCCCAGGATAACCCGCCCAACCCAACCCGCCGACCCAAGCCTATTCTCCTAGCCCAATCCAGCCCAACCACCCCCCTAGCCTACCATTCTCTCTCCCTCCTTTCCTCCACTCTCCTCTCCTCTCCTCTCCTCTCCTCCACCCGTGTTTTGCTCTCATTTTTTTTCTCACATTTTTTTTTCTCTTTTTTTTTTTTCTATTCAGGGGAAGCGATGCCATTTGGAAGCATGAATTTAGAGACACATTTCTGTCGGGTTCGCTTTTGTCTAGCCTAGTCGTCGTTTTTGCTTCTATTATTATTATTATTATTATTATTATTATTATTATTATTATTATTATTTGTGGCGTGACAGTTTCTTTTCTTTTTGTTTTGGATTTATGGATTTTCAGCTACACTCGTTTGTTTGTTTGTTTTTTGTGGTCATCATCATTTATTATCATTATCGTTTATTTGTTTTGTTTTTTATTCCCTTATTGTTTTTGTTTTTTGTATTTCTGGTGTGACGATATTTTTGCTTTGTAGATTTATGAAATTTTAGCTGCATCGTTTTTTTTTTTTTTTTTGGTCATCAGCTTTTAATTATTACTCTTATCATCGCTTATGTTGTTTTTTTGTCCTTTATTTTATTTATTTATTTATTTATAATTATTATTTTTTTTTCTGGTATTCCTGCTGATGTGACGATTTACTCTCTTTGTGGATTTATGGATTTAGCTACACTTGTTTGCATTCAGTCGGTGAGTTTCCGTGAGTACCTTTGTGGTGAGGTCATCCCCGCCCCGCAGTACAGACCTAGACAGAGAGACTTTGTTCGACTGCGTCCTAAACTTCGACTTCAAGATTGCGCGAGGAGCTACTCTACTTCGTGACACCTCTTAGCCCTTAACATAATCTTCAGCTGTACCTTTGATTTCTCTCCTTCCTTAAGCTGAAATCCGTACATCTTTCTCTCTCTTCCTCTTTCTTTCCGCCATTTGGTCTACGGGTCATATTGGCGACTGATTGGGTTGTATATGTGTTTTTTTCTTCTGCTTACTTTCCTTCATTTTTTGCTTGATTTGCTGCATTCCTTGCCCTGTTCATTCCCTCTTTCTCTCTCTCTATTCTTGGGTCCATGGATTGAATGGCTTAATGGGCTTTATATGCTTTCCTTTTTTGGTGACTAAATGACGCAGCCCAATACCTTTCTTTTTTTCCTTCCTTTCGCTGTTTTTTCTCTTCCTCTCCGCCTATTTATTTGCCTCCGGGTCTATGGATGTCATGAATCGCTTGCCCGAGCTTTGTATGTTCTCTTTTTTCAGGTTGGTTTAGGATGCACATTTTTTTCTCTTCATTCTCGGTGCTGGACTTCCTGAACTCTTTTGTTTGCCTGCTGGCATTCCGCCTAGCGTCGATCCTCTTTCTGGTGGTCGAGGCAATGCAAGGCGGTGTGTGGCCTCCCTCGCTGCTTGGCTTCCCTCTGTATTCTTAGTGCTCGGGTGTTTTTTAAGGTGGGATGGATGATGTACGGTTTCCTGTCCTGTTGATTTTTACCATTTCCATGTGTTCTACGTTTCCTCCTCCTTCTCCCCTTCCTCCTCCTCCCATTTTTCCTACTCCTTCTCCTCCTTCTCCTCTTCCTTTTCATGCAAGTAAAATGGCGCGAGACGGAGGAAAGTGAAAATTCCCTCGTTTCCTTCTCGACCAGGCTGGGGTGACGAGGGAGGGGCGGGGGGAGGGAAAAAATAGGGAAATGCAGTGCAGGGAGGGATGCAATGGACCGGGTGTCACTGGGTGGTGGGGAAGGGGAAGAAAAGGGAAGACGCTGCATGGTGAGGAGGCCCCGCGCCCACCAGCCCCCTTGGCGGTAAACGTCACTTTCCTCCCCGTGCCATGTTTTTAATTTCACAGTACAGCCAAGCTCTGTACACACACATACAGACAAACTCGATGGGCAACAAGACTTCCTGCCTGAAGATCCACGCCGAGGCGTCGCTGGGGGCCGGGGTCCCCAGCGTGGACGCCCTCTCTTTGTCGTGCAGCGCGTCACGCTGCTGGGGGCGGGGGAGGCGCCGCCTTGCGCGGTTCACCTTCCCCCGCCGGGGGTGGGTGTGCACCCAGGGGGTGCAGGTGTGCCGGGGCAGGGAGCTGCAGCACCTGCCCCTGGTCGGGCTCCACCACGAGGACCCCAGCACCGCCATCAGGGTTAAATGCTCCCGCCGAGGGGAGGCCGTCTACGCGGCCACCATGCCCCTCGCCCGCCTGCTGGGAATGCTGGAGGAGGCCGTGGCCGGAGACGCGGCCCTCCTCCTCTTCAGCCTGGCAGGCGACGAGGACTGCGTTGCCACCCTGTCCTTCACACGGTCCAGGTACGCCAGGCCGTGGGCGTGTAACGGGTGGCTCCACAGCCGCGGCGGCGGTGAATGGGAGCTTGGGCCAGGGGTCGCTGCGTGCCTCGGCCCCGCGAGGGTGGCTGCGGCGCCGGCCAGCCCTGGGCAGCAGGAGTTTGGCCAGGGCCAGGGATGGCACGACCCTGTCCCGGCGGATAAGGCGGACGAGGTCAGTGCCTCGGCCTTTGCGGCGGTGCCTCAGCCAGTCCTGAGGACACCAACATATACGGTTCATGAGTATACAGTGCCAGCAGTGCACCGCGGAAACCCCTCGGCCAGTGCCCAGGACGTGGCAGTGCCAGCGGCTGACTTGGGGGATCCATCGACCCTGGCAGTTTACCGCGCCCTTCACCAGGTTGGGCCAGAGCCGCACCAAGGGGTCCCGTCAGCCACCAGTGCCCAGAACACCATAGTGCCAGAAGCCTGCTGCGGGGACCCACCACCCAGTGCCGAGGCCCGCGAGGCAGTGCCAGAGGCGGACTTGGGGGATTCTTCTTCTCAGGCACTGTACAGAGACCTTCATACGACGGAGCCTCACGTGTGGGTCCCGCAGCCCAGTTCCCAGATCCTTACAGTGCCAGAGGACCCTTCAGCCAGTGCCCAGGACTCAGCAGTGCCAGAGGCTGACTTGGGGGAGTCATCGTCCCTGGCACTCTACCACGACCGTCACCAGACTGAGCCTGTCGAAGGGGAGCCACCGGTCAGTGCCCAGGACTCAGCTGTGCCAGAAATTGACTTGGGGGAGTCATCGTGCCTGGCACTCTACTACGATCTTCACCAGCCTGTGCCTGAGCCTGTGTCTGACGAAGGGAACCCGCCAGCCAGTGCCGAGGCTAGCGAGGCGGTGCCCGACGAGGAGTCATTGGAGCCAATGCCGAGTGCCCAGGAGGCGATGCCCCCGAGGTCGGGAAGGCCCTGGTGGCACGCCGTCCTGGAGGGCCTGGAAGTGCTGGACCTCGTCGTGTACTGCCTCCTGATCCTCGACGCCTATCTGCGCTAAGAACACACGGCCTTCACTCATCACCGGGCTGGCTCAAGGGGCTGTTTTTCTTACATTTATCTGCTACTCCATTATTCCTTCTACTCTCTCTCTCTCTCTCTCTCTCTCTCTCTCTGTATATATATATATATATATATATATATATATATATATATATATATATATATATATATATATATAACTCCGTCCTTTACGCTAAGGTCGACATTATAAGACCGTCGCTTCTCACATCAACTATTTCTAAACGTCAAAGAGGGGATCATTGGAATCTAGTGGGTGGGGTTCTTTTAGGTTCATGCCACTGAAGAAGGTCCAAACCGGTCCAAACTACCACCAGGGTCATAAAACTACTCCTGGAAATGCCCTAAACTCATTCGAAAGCCTTGTCAGATACGTGAACTTGGGCGACGAAATGTTTTAAAATACGACCCTTAGTAAGACGTGACCGGTGTCTTTATTATAATGTCAGCTAAGAAAGAGTAACTTCACAAAGATTAGTCGAACCTCAAGGAGTCAGTACATTCATTGCAGCCGGGGGGGGATGCAGGATAAACTCTTGGGTTGGTATTAGAAGACACTCTCGCTCCTCACTTCACCTATTTCTAAAGGTCAAAGAGGGGGTCAGTCGGGTTCTAATGAGTGTTTCTTCAGGTTCACGGTACAGGAGAAGACTCACACTACCACCAGGGTCATAAAACTACCCCTGGAAATGCCCAAAACTCATACGAAAGCCTTGTCAAATATGTGTTCTTGCGTGGCGATATGTCTTGTAAATACGACTCTTGGGTTGGTATTGAAAGACACGTTTGCTTCTCACATCAGTATTTCTAAAGGTCAAAGAGGGGATCAATCGGGTTCTAATGAATGTTTCTTCAGCTTCATGGTACAGAAGAAGACTCACACTACCACCAGGGTCATAAAACTACCCCTGGAAATGCCCACAACTCCTATGTGTTCTATTGAAAGACACGTTCGTTTCTCACATCAGTATTTCTAAAGGTCAAAGAGGGGGTCAGTCGGGTTCTAATGAGTGTTTCTTCAGCTTCATGGTACAGAAGAAGACTCACACTACCACCAGGGTCATAAAACTACCCCTGGAAATGCCCATAACTCATACGAAAGCCTTGTCAAATATGTGTTCTTGGGCGACGAAATGTTTTAAAATACGACCCCAAGTCTCAAGTCATACTGTGTAGCTGAGCTCTTCTTCTATTCTTCTTTGCTCTCTATCTCTTGGTGTCGTTGGTTGTTTGTCTAAGTCTACGGCTCTAGGTACTCTCGGCAAGCTGTCACTGTATCGTTTTATATTGACAGGTAAAATACAAAAGGAAAATCACGACGCCTCTCCTCCCGAAATTGACCTCTCTTTCGGCCACCTCTTTTGAGTCTTTTTTGTAGGAGCAGCGAGTAGCAGGCTTTTTTTATTATTGTTTCCTTTTTTTGTGCCCTTGAGCTGTCTCCTTTGTTGTAAAAAAAAAAAAAAAGATTGAAGTGTAAATTCAAATCGTGTTCTCTGTTGTATTTTCAGTCTAAAAATCTTGCGACCCCAAAAGCACCTCGCGACCCTGCTGCCCCGAGAGAGGTCGCGACCCCCAGTTTGATAACCTCCGCCTTATATCATGCTTGTCTGTCATCGTCTATTGCTTCTATTATTCCTTGCTCTATCTATCTTTCATTCTGTCTCTCCGTCAACCTGCTGCTCTTGTATTATAGAAGCGATGCCATTTGGAAGCATGAATTTAGAGACATTTCTGTCGGGTTCGCTTTTGTCTAGCCTAGTCGTCGTTTTTGCTTCTATTATTATTATTATTATTATTATTATTATTATTATTATTATTATTATTATTATTATTATTATTATTTGTGGCGTGACAGTTTCTTTTCTTTTCGTTTTGGATTTATGGATTTTCAGCTACACTCGTTTGTTTGTTTGTTTTTTGTGGTCATCATCATTTATTATCATTATCGTTTATTTGTTTTGTTTTTTATTCCCTTATTGTTTTTTTTTGGTATTTCTGGTGTGACGAAATTTTTTCTTTGTGGATTTAAAAAAAAAATTAGCGGCATCGTTTTTTTTCGGTCATCAGCTTTTAATTATTACTCTTATCATCGCTTATGTTGTTTTTTTGTCCTTTATTTTATTTATTTATTTATTTATTATTATTTTTTTTTTTTTTTTTTTGGTATTCCTGCTGATGTGACGATTTACTCTCTTTGTGGATTTATGGATTTAGCTACACTTGTTTGCATTCAGTCGGTGAGTTTCCGTGAGTACCTTTGTGGTGAGGTCATCCCCGCCCCGCAGTACAGACCTAGACAGAGAGACTTTGTTCGACTGCGTCCTAAACTTCGACTTCAAGATTGCGCGAGGAGCTCCTCTACTTCGTGACACCTCTTAGCTCTTAACATAATCTTCAGCTGTACCTTTGATTTCTCTCCCTCCTTAAGCTGAAATCCGTACATCTTTCTTTCTCTTCCTCTTTCTCTCTTTCCGCCATTTGGTCTGCGGGTCATATTGGCGACTGATTGGGTTGTATATGTGTTTTTTCTTCTGCTTATTTTCCTTCATTTTTTGCTTGATTTGCTGCATTCCTCGCCCTGTTCCTTCCCTCTTTCTCTCTCTCTATTCTTGGGTCCATGGATTGAATGGCTTAATGGGCTTTGTATGCTTTCCTTTTTTGGTGACTAAATGACGCAACCCAATACCTTTCTTTTTTTCCTTCCTTTCTATGTTTTTTTTATCTTCCTCTCCGCCTATTTATTTGCCTCCGGGTCTATGGATGTCATGGATCGCTTGCCCGAGCTTTGTATGTTCTCTTTTTTCAGGTTGGTTTAGGATGCACATTTTTTTCTCTTCATTCTCGGTGCTGGACTTTCTGGACGCTTTTGTTTGCCTGCTGGAATTCCGCCTAGCGTCGATCCTCTTTCTGGTGGTCGAGGCAATGCAAGGCGGTGTGTGGCCTCCCTCGCTGCTTGGCTTCCCTCTGTATTCTTAGTGCTCGGGTGTTTTTTAAGGTGGGACGGATGATGTACGGTTTCCTGTCCTGATGATTTTTACCATTTCCATGTGTTCAACGTTTCCTCCTCCTTCTCCCCTTCCTCCTCCTCCCCTTTTTCCTACTCCTTCTCCTCCTCCTCCTCCTACTCTTTCTTTTCATGCAAGTAAAATGGCGCGAGACGGAGGAAAGTGAAAATTCCCTCGTTTCCTCCTCGACCAGACTGGGGTGACGAGGGAGGGGCGGGGGGAGGGAAAAAATAGGGAAATGCAGTGCAGGGAGGGATGCAATGGACCGGGTGTCACTGGGTGGTGGGGAAGGGGAAGAAAAGGGAAGACGCTGCATGGTGAGGAGGCCCCGCGCCCACCAGCCCCCTTGGCGGTAAACGTCACTTTCCTCCCCGTGCCATGTTTTTAATTTCACAGTACAGCCAAGCTCTGTACACACACATACAGACAAACTCGATGGGCAACAAGACTTCCTGCCTGAAGATCCACGCCGAGGCGTCGCTGGGGGCCGGGGTCCCCAGCGTGGACGCCCTCTCTTTGTCGTGCAGCGCGTCACGCTGCTGGGGGCGGGGGAGGCGCCGCCTTGCGCGGTTCACCTTCCCCCGCCGGGGGTGGGTGTGCACCCAGGGGGTGCAGGTGTGCCGGGGCAGGGAGCTGCAGCACCTGCCCCTGGTCGGGCTCCACCACGAGGACCCCAGCACCGCCATCAGGGTTAAATGCTCCCGCCGAGGGGAGGCCGTCTACGCGGCCACCATGCCCCTCGCCCGCCTGCTGGGAATGCTGGAGGAGGCCGTGGCCGGAGACGCGGCCCTCCTCCTCTTCAGCCTGGCAGGCGACGAGGACTGCGTTGCCACCCTGTCCTTCACACGGTCCAGGTACGCCAGGCCGTGGGCGTGTAACGGGTGGCTCCACAGCCGCGGCGGCGGTGAATGGGAGCTTGTGGGCCAGGGGGTCGCTGCGTGCCTCGGCCCCCGCGAGGGTGGCTGCGGCGCGCCGGCCAGCCCTGGGCAGCAGGAGTTTGGCCAGGGCCAGGGATGGCACGACCCTGTCCCGGCGGATAAGGCGGACGAGGTCAGTGCCTCGGCCTTTGCGGCGGTGCCTCAGCCAGTCCTGAGGACACCAACATATACGGTTCATGAGTATACAGTGCCAGCAGTGCACCGCGGCGACCCCTCGGCCAGTGCCCAGGACGTGGCAGTGCCAGAGGCTGACTTGGGGGATCCATCGACCCTGGCAGTTTACCGCGCCCTTCACCAGGTTGGGCCAGAGCCGCACCAAGGGGTCCCGTCAGCCACCAGTGCCCAGAACACCACAGTGCCAGAAGCCTGCTGCGGGGACCCACCACCCAGTGCCGAGGCCCGCGAGGCAGTGCCAGAGGCGGACTTGGGGGATTCCTCTTCTCAGGCACTGTACAGAGACCTTCATACGACGGAGCCTCACGTGTGGGTCCCGCAGCCCAGTTCCCAGATCCTTACAGTGCCAGAGGACCCTTCAGCCAGTGCCCAGGACTCAGCAGTGCCAGAGGCTGACTTGGGGGATTCATCGTCCCTGGCACTCTACCACGACCGTCACCAGACTGAGCCTGTCGAAGGGGAGCCACCGGTCAGTGCCCAGGACTCAGCTGTGCCAGAAATTGACTTGGGGGAGTCATCGTGCCTGGCACTCTACTACGATCTTCACCAGCCTGTGCCTGAGCCTGTGTCTGACGAAGGGAACCCGCCAGCCAGTGCCGAGGCTAGCGAGGCGGTGCCCGACGAGGAGTCATTGGAGCCAATGCCGAGTGCCCAGGAGGCGATGCCCCCGAGGTCGGGAAGGCCTGGTGGCACGCCGTCCTGGAGGGCCTGGAAGTGCTGGACCTCGTCGTGTACTGCCTCCTGATCCTCGACGCCTATCTGCGCTAAGAACACACGGCCTTCACTCATCACCGGGCTGGCTCAAGGGGCTGTTTTTCTTACATTTATCTGCTACTCCATTATTCCTTCTACTCTCTCTCTCTCTCTCTCTCTCTCTATATATATATATATATATATATATATATATATATATATATATATATATATATATATATATATATATAAAACTCCGTCCTTTACGCTAAGGTCGACATTATAAGACTGTCGCTTCTCACATCAACTATTTCTAAACGTCAAAGAGGGGATCATTGGAATCTAGTGGGTGGGGTTTTTTTAGGTTCATGCCACTGAAGAAGGTCCAAACCGGTCCAAACTACCGCCAGGATCATACAACTACTCCTGAAATTCCCTAAACTCATTCGAAAGCCTTGTCAGATACGTGAACTTGGGCGACGAAATGTTTTAAAATACGACCCTTAGTAAGACGTGACCGGTGTCTTTATTATAATGTCAGCTAAGAAAGAGTAACTTCACAAAGATTAGTCGAACCTCAAGGAGTCAGTACATTCATTGCAGCCGGGGGGGGATGCAGGATAAACTCTTGGGTTGGTATTAGAAGACACTCTCGCTTCTCACTTCACCTATTTCTAAAGGTCAAAGAGGGGGTCAGTCGGGTTCTAATGAGTGTTTCTTCAGGTTCATGGTACAGAAGAAGACTCACACTACCACCAGGGTCATAAAACTACCCCTGGAAATGCCCACAACTCCTACGAAAGCCTTGTCAAATATGTGTTCTTGGGTGGCGATATGTCTTGTAATTGGGTTGGTATTGAAAGACACGTTCGCTTCTCACATCAGTATTTCTAAAGGTCAAAGAGGGGGTCAGTCGGGTTCTAATGAGTGTTTCTTCAGCTTCATGGTACAGAAGAAGACTCACACTACCACCAGGGTCATAAAACTACCCCTGGAAATGCCCATAACTCATACGAAAGCCTTGTCAAATATGTGTTCTTGGGCGACGAAATGTTTTAAAATACGACCTTGCAAGTCTCAAGTCATACTGTGTAGCTGAGCTCTTCTTCTATTCTTCTTTGCTCTCTATCTCTTGGTGTCGTTGGTTGTTTGTCTAAGTCTACGGCTCTAGGTACTCTCGGCAAGCTGTCACTGTATCGTTTTATATTGACAGGTAAAATACAAAAGGAAAATCATGACGCCTCTCCTCCCGAAATTGACCTCTCTTTCGGCCACCTCTTTTGAGTCTTTTTTGTAGGAGCAGCGAGTAGCAGGCTTTTTTTATTATTGTTTCCTTTTTTTGTGCCCTTGAGCTGTCTCCTTTGTTGTAAAAAAAAAAAAAAAAGATTGAAGTGTAAATTCAAATCGTGTTCTCTTGTATTTTCAGTCTAAAAATCTTGCGACCCCAAAAGCACCTCGCGACCCTGCTGCCCCGAGAGAGGTCGCGACCCCCAGTTTGATAACCTCCGCCTTATATCATGCTTGTCTGTCATCGTCTATTGCTTCTATTATTCCTTGCTCTATCTATCTTTCATTCTGTCTCTCCGTCAACCTGCTGCTCTTGTATTATAGAAGCGATGCCATTTGGAAGCATGAATTTAGAGACATTTCTGTCGGGTTCGCTTTTGTCTAGCCTAGTCGTCGTTTTTGCTTCTATTATTATTATTATTATTATTATTATTATTATTATTATTATTATTATTATTATTATTATTATTATTTGTGGCGTGACAGTTTCTTTTCTTTTCGTTTTGGATTTATGGATTTTCAGCTACACTTGTTTGTTTGTTTGTTTTTTGTGGTCATCATCATTTATTATCATTATCGTTTATTTGTTTTTGTTTTTATTCCCTTATTGTTTTTTTTTGTATTTCTGGTGACGAAATTTTTTCTTTGTGGATTTAAAAAAAAATTAGCGGCATCGTTTTTTTTTTGGTCATCAGCTTTTAATTATTACTCTTATCATCGCTTATGTTGTTTTTTTGGCCTTTATTTATTTTTTTTTTTTTTGGGGGGGGGGGGTTTCCTGCTGATGTGACGATTTACTCTCTTTGTGGATTTATGGATTTAGCTACACTTGTTTGCATTCAGTCGGTGAGTTTCCGTGAGTACCTTTGTGGTGAGGTCATCCCCGCCCCGCAGTACAGACCTAGACAGAGAGACTTTGTTCGACTGCGTCCTAAACTTCGACTTCAAGATTGCGCGAGGAGCTACTCTACTTCATGACACCTCTTAGCTCTTAACATAATCTTCAGCTGTACCTTTGATTTCTCTCCCTCCTTAAGCTGAAATCCGTACATCTTTCTTTCTCTTCCTCTTTCTCTTTCCGCCATTTGGTCTACGGGTCATATTGGCGACTGATTGGGTTGTATATGTGTTTTTTTCTTCTGCTTACTTTCCTTCATTTTTTGCTTGATTTGCTGCATTCCCTCTTTCTTTCTGCCATTTGGTCTACGGGTCATATTGGCGACTGATTGGGTTGTATATGTGTTTTTTTCTTCTTTTGCTTACTTTCCTTCATTTTTTGCTTGATTTGCTGCATTCCTCGCCCTGTTCATTCCCTCTTTCTCTCTCTCTATTCTTGGGTCCATGGATTGAATGGCTTAATGGGCTTTGTATGCTTTCCTTTTTTGGTGACTAAATGACGCAGCCCAATACCTTTCTTTTTTTCCTTCCTTTCTATGTTTTTTTTATCTTCCTCTCCACCTATTTATTTGCCTCCGGGTCTATGGATGTCATGAATCGCTTGCCCGAGCTTTGTATGTTCTCTTTTTTTTCAGGTTGGTTTAGGATGCACATTTTTTTCTCTTCATTCTCGGTGCTGGACTTTCTGGACGCTTTTGTTTGCCTGCTGGAATTCCGCCTAGCGTCGATCCTCTTTCAGGTGGTCGAGGCAATGCAAGGCGGTGTGTGGCCTCCCTCGCTGCTTGGCTTCCCTCTGTATTCTTAGTGCTCGGGTGTTTTTTAAGGTGGGATGGATGATGTACGGTTTCCTGTCCTGATGATTTTTACCATTTCCATGTGTTCTACGTTTCCTCCTCCTTCTCCCCTTCCTCCTCCTCCCATTTTTCCTACTCCTTCTCCTCCTTCTCCTCTTCCTTTTCATGCAAGTAAAATGGCGCGAGACGGAGGAAAGTGAAAATTCCCTCGTTTCCTTCTCGACCAAGCTGGGGTGACGAGGGAGGGGCGGGGGGAGGGAAAAAATAGGGAAATGCAGTGCAGGGAGGGATGCAATGGACCGGGTGTCACTGGGTGGTGGGGAAGGGGAAGAAAAGGGAAGACGCTGCATGGTGAGGAGGCCCCGCGCCCACCAGCCCCCTTGGCGGTAAACGTCACTTTCCTCCCCGTGCCATGTTTTTAATTTCACAGTACAGCCAAGCTCTGTACACACACATACAGACAAACTCGATGGGCAACAAGACTTCCTGCCTGAAGATCCACGCCGAGGCGTCGCTGGGGGCCGGGGTCCCCAGCGTGGACGCCCTCTCTTTGTCGTGCAGCGCGTCACGCTGCTGGGGGCGGGGGAGGCGCCGCCTTGCGCGGTTCACCTTCCCCCGCCGGGGGTGGGTGTGCACCCAGGGGGTGCAGGTGTGCCGGGGCAGGGAGCTGCAGCACCTGCCCCTGGTCGGGCTCCACCACGAGGACCCCAGCACCGCCATCAGGGTTAAATGCTCCCGCAGAGGGGAGGCCGTCTACGCGGCCACCATGCCCCTCGCCCGCCTGCTGGGAATGCTGGAGGAGGCCGTGGCCGGAGACGCGGCCCTCCTCCTCTTCAGCCTGGCAGGCGACGAGGACTGCGTTGCCACCCTGTCCTTCACACGGTCCAGGTACGCCAGGCCGTGGGCGTGTAACGGGTGGCTCCACAGCCGCGGCGGCGGTGAATGGGAGCTTGTGGGCCAGGGGGTCGCTGCGTGCCTCGGCCCCCGCGAGGGTGGCTGCGGCGCGCCGGCCAGCCCTGGGCAGCAGGAGTTTGGCCAGGGCCAGGGATGGCACGACCCTGTCCCGGCGGATAAGGCGGACGAGGTCAGTGCCTCGGCCTTTGCGGCGGTGCCTCAGCCAGTCCTGAGGACACCAACATATACGGTTCATGAGTATACAGTGCCAGCAGTGCACCGCGGAAACCCCTCGGCCAGTGCCCAGGACGTGGCAGTGCCAGCGGCTGACTTGGGGGATCCATCGACCCTGGCAGTTTACCGCGCCCTTCACCAGGTTGGGCCAGAGCCGCACCAAGGGGTCCCGTCAGCCACCAGTGCCCAGAACACCATAGTGCCAGAAGCCTGCTGCGGGGACCCACCACCCAGTGCCGAGGCCCGCGAGGCAGTGCCAGAGGCGGACTTGGGGGATTCTTCTTCTCAGGCACTGTACAGAGACCTTCATACGACGGAGCCTCACGTGTGGGTCCCGCAGCCCAGTTCCCAGATCCTTACAGTGCCAGAGGACCCTTCAGCCAGTGCCCAGGACTCAGCAGTGCCAGAGGCTGACTTGGGGGAGTCATCGTCCCTGGCACTCTACCACGACCGTCACCAGACTGAGCCTGTCGAAGGGGAGCCACCGGTCAGTGCCCAGGACTCAGCTGTGCCAGAAATTGACTTGGGGGAGTCATCGTGCCTGGCACTCTACTACGATCTTCACCAGCCTGTGCCTGAGCCTGTGTCTGACGAAGGGAACCCGCCAGCCAGTGCCGAGGCTAGCGAGGCGGTGCCCGACGAGGAGTCATTGGAGCCAATGCCGAGTGCCCAGGAGGCGATGCCCCCGAGGTCGGGAAGGCCCTGGTGGCACGCCGTCCTGGAGGGCCTGGAAGTGCTGGACCTCGTCGTGTACTGCCTCCTGATCCTCGACGCCTATCTGCGCTAAGAACACACGGCCTTCACTCATCACCGGGCTGGCTCAAGGGGCTGTTTTTCTTACATTTGTCTGCTACTCCATTATTCCTTCTCTCTCTCTCTCTCTCTTCATATATATATATATATATATATATATATATATATATAGATAGATATATATATATATATATATATATATATCCGTCCTTTACGCTAAGGTCGACATTATAAGACTGTCGCTTCTCACATCAACTATTTCTAAACGTCAAAGAGGGGATCATTGGAATCTAGTGGGTGGGGTTCTTTTAGGTTCATGCCACTGAAGAAGGTCCAAACCGGTCCAAACTACCGCCAGGGTCATAAAACTACTCCTGGAAATTCCCTAAACTCATTCGAAAGCCTTGTCAGATACGTGAACTTGGGCGACGAAATGTTTTAAAATACGACCCTTAGTAAGACGTGACCGGTGTCTTTATTATAATGTCAGCTAAGAAAGAGTAACTTCACAAAGATTAGTCGAACCTCAAGGAGTCAGTACATTCATTGCAGCCGGGGGGGGATGCAGGATAAACTCTTGGGTTGGTATTAGAAGACACTCTCGCTCCTCACTTCACCTATTTCTAAAGGTCAAAGAGGGGGTCAGTCGGGTTCTAATGAGTGTTTCTTCAGGTTCATGGTACAGAAGAAGACTCACACTACCACCAGGGTCATAAAACTACCCCTGGAAATGCCCAAAACTCCTACGAAAGCCTTGTCAAATATGTGTTCTTGGGTGGCGATGTGTCTTGTAAATACGACTCTTGGGTTGGTATTGAAAGACACGTTTGCTTCTCACATCAGTATTTCTAAAGGTCAAAGAGGGGATCAATCGGGTTCTAATGAGTGTTTCTTCAGCTTCATGGTACAGAAGAAGACTCACACTACCACCAGGGTCATAAAACTACCCCTGGAAATGCCCACAACTCATACGAAAGCCTTGTCAAATATGTGTTCTTGGGCGACGAAATGTTTTAAAATACGACCTTGCAGGTCTCAAGTCATACTGTGTAGCTGAGCTCTTCTTCTATTCTTCTTTGCTCTCTATCTCTTGGTGTCGTTGGTTGTTTGTCTAAGTCTACGGCTCTAGGAACTCTCGGGAAGCAGTCACTGTATCGTTTTATATTGACAGGTAAAATACAAAAGGAAAATCACGACGCCTCTCCTCCCGAAATTGACCTCTCTTTCGGCCACCTCTTTTGAGTCTTTTTTGTAGGAGCAGCGAGTAGTAGGCTTTTTTTATTATTGTTTCCTTTTTTTGTGCCGTTGAGTTGTCTCCTTTGTTGTAAAAAAAAAAAAAAAAAAAAAAAGATTGAAGTGTAAATTCAAATCGTGTTCTCTTGTATTTTCAGTCTAAAAATCTTGCGACCCCAAAAGCACCTCGCGACCCTGCTGCCCCGAGAGAGGTCGCGACCCCCAGTTTGATAACCTCCGCCTTATATCATGCTTGTCTGTCATCGTCTATTGCTTCTATTATTCCTTGCTCTATCTATCTTTCATTCTGTCTCTCCGTCAACCTGCTGCTCTTGTATTATAGAAGCGATGCCATTTGGAAGCATGAATTTAGAGACATTTCTGTCGGGTTCGCTTTTGTCTAGCCTAGTCGTCGTTTTTGCTTCTATTATTATTATTATTATTATTATTATTATTATTATTATTATTATTATTATTATTATTATTATTATTTGTGGCGTGACAGTTTCTTCTCTTTTCGTTTTGGATTTATGGATTTTCAGCTACACTTGTTTGTTTGTTTGTTTTTTGTGGTCATCATCATTTATTATCATTATCGTTTATTTGTTTTTGTTTTTATTCACTTATTGGGTTTTTTTTTTTTTTGTATTTCTGGTGACGACATTTTTTTCTTTGTGGATTTTAAAAAAATTAGCGGCATCGGTTTTTTTTTGGTCATCAGCTTTTAATTATTACTCTTATCATCGCTTATGTTGTTTTTTTGGCCTTTATTTTATTTTATTTATTTATTTATTTATTTATTTATTTATTTTTTTTTTTTTGGTATTCCTGCTGATGTGACGATTTACTCTCTTTGTGGATTTATGGATTTAGCTACACTTGTTTGCATTCAGTCGGTGAGTTTCCGTGAGTACCTTTGTGGTGAGGTCATCCCCGCCCCGCAGTACAGACCTAGACAGAGAGACTTTGTTCGACTGCGTCCTAAACTTCGACTTCAAGATTGCGCGAGGAGCTACTCTACTTCGTGACACCTCTTAGCCCTTAACATAATCTTCAGCTGTACCTTTGATTTCTCTCCCTTCTTAAGCTGAAATCCGTACATCTTTCTTTCTCTTCCTCTTTCTCTCTTTCCGCCATTTGGTCTACGGGTCATAATTTTTATTGGCGACTGATTGGGTTGTATATGTGTTTTTTCTTCCGCTTACTTTCCTTCATTTTTTGCTTGATTTGCTGCATTCCTCGCCCTGTTCATTCCCTCTTTCTTTCTGCCATTTGGTCTACGGGTCATATTGGCGACTGATTGGGTTGTATATGTGTTTTTTTCTTCTGCTTACTTTCCTTCATTTTT
Source organism: Eriocheir sinensis (assembly GCF_024679095.1). NCBI lineage: Eukaryota > Metazoa > Arthropoda > Malacostraca > Decapoda > Varunidae > Eriocheir > Eriocheir sinensis. The sequence continues at coordinate 4,630,428 of NC_066561.1, read as the reverse complement.
TGCTTGATTTGCTGCATTCCTCGCCCTGTTCATTCCCTCTTTCTCTCTCTCTATTCTTGGGTCCATGGATTGAATGGCTTAATGGGCTTTGTATGCTTTCCTTTTTTGGTGACTAAATGACGCAGCCCAATACCTTTCTTTTTTTCCTTCCTTTCTATGTTTTTTTTATCTTCCTCTCCGCCTATTTATTTGCCTCCGGGTCTATGGATGTCATGAATCGCTTGCCCGAGCTTTGTATGTTCTCTTTTTTCAGGTTGGTTTAGGATGCACATTTTTTTCTCTTCATTCTCGGTGCTGGACTTTCTGGACGCTTTTGTTTGCCTGCTGGAATTCCGCCTAGCGTCGATCCTCTTTCAGGTGGTCGAGGCAATGCAAGGCGGTGTGTGGCCTCCCTCGCTGCTTGGCTTCCCTCTATATTCTTAGTGCTTGGGTGTTTTTAAGGTGGGATGGATGATGTACGGTTTCCTGTCCTGTTGATTTTTACCATTTCCATGTGTTCTACGTTTCCTCCTCCTTCTCCCCTTCCTCCTCCTCCCCTTTTTCCTACTCCTTCTCCTCCTTCTCCTCTTCCTTTTCATGCAAGTAAAATGGCGCGAGACGGAGGAAAGTGAAAATTCCCTCGTTTCCTTCTCGACCAAGCTGGGGTGACGAGGGAGGGGCAGGGGGAGGGAAAAATAGGAAAGGCAGTGCAGGGAGGGATGCAATGGACCGGGTGTCACTGGGTGGTGGGAAGGGAAGAAAAGGAAGACGCTGCATGGTGAGGAGGCCCGCGCCCACCAGCCCCTTGGCGGTAAACGTCACTTTCCTCCCCGTGCCATGTTTTTAATTTCACAGTACAGCCAAGCTCTGTACACACACATACAGACAAACTCGATGGGCAACAAGACTTCCTGCCTGAAGATCCACGCCGAGGCGTCGCTGGGGGCCGGGGTCCCCAGCGTGGACGCCCTCTCTTTGTCGTGCAGCGCGTCACGCTGCTGGGGGCGGAGGAGGCGCCGCCTTGTGCGGTTCACCTTCCCCCGCCGGGGGTGGGTGTGCACCCAGGGGGTGCAGGTGTGCCGGGGCAGGGAACTGCAGCACCTGCCCCTGGTCGGGCTCCACCACGAGGACCCCAGCACCGCCATCAGGGTTAAATGCTCCCGCAGAGGGGAGGCCGTCTACGCGGCCACCATGCCCCTCGCCCGCCTGCTGGGAATGCTGGAGGAGGCCGTGGCCGGAGACGCGGCCCTCCTCCTCTTCAGCCTGGCAGGCGACGAGGACTGCGTTGCCACCCTGTCCTTCACACGGTCCAGGTACGCCAGGCCGTGGGCGTGTAACGGGTGGCTCCACAGCCGCGGCGGCGGTGAATGGGAGCTTGTGGGCCAGGGGGTCGCTGCGTGCCTCGGCCCCCGCGAGGGTGGCTGCGGCGCGCCGGCCAGCCCTGGGCAGCAGGAGTTTGGCCAGGGCCAGGGATGGCACGACCCTGTCCCGGCGGATAAGGCGGACGAGGTCAGTGCCTCGGCCTTTGCGGCGGTGCCTCAGCCAGTCCTGAGGACACCAACATATACGGTTCATGAGTATACAGTGCCAGCAGTGCACCGCGGAAACCCCTCGGCCAGTGCCCAGGACGTGGCAGTGCCAGAGGCTGACTTGGGGGATCCATCGAACCTGGCAGTTTACCGCGCCCTTCACCAGGTTGGGCCAGAGCCGCACCAAGGGGTCCCGTCAGCCACCAGTGCCCAGAACACCATAGTGCCAGAAGCCTGCTGCGGGGACCCACCACCCAGTGCCGAGGCCAGCGAGGCAGTGCCAGAGGTGGACTTGGGGGATTCTTCTTCTCAGGCACTGTACAGAGACCTTCATACGACGGAGCCTCACGTGTGGGTCCCGCAGCCCAGTTCCCAGATCCTTACAGTGCCAGAGGACCCTTCAGCCAGTGCCCAGGACTCAGCAGTGCCAGAGGCTGACTTGGGGGAGTCATCGTCCCTGGCACTCTACCACGACCGTCACCAGACTGAGCCTGTCGAAGGGGAGCCACCGGTCAGTGCCCAGGACTCAGCTGTGCCAGAAATTGACTTGGGGGAGTCATCGTGCCTGGCACTCTACTACGATCTTCACCAGCCTGTGCCTGAGCCTGTGTCTGACGAAGGGAACCCGCCAGCCAGTGCCGAGGCTAGCGAGGCGGTGCCCGACGAGGAGTCATTGGAGCCAATGCCGAGTGCCCAGGAGGCGATGCCCCCGAGGTCGGGAAGGCCCTGGTGGCACGCCGTCCTGGAGGGCCTGGAAGTGCTGGACCTCGTCGTGTACTGCCTCCTGATCCTCGACGCCTATCTGCGCTAAGAACACACGGCCTTCACTCATCACCGGGCTGGCTCAAGGGGCTGTTTTTCTTACATTTATCTGCTACTCCATTATTCCTTCTACTCTCTCTCTCTCTCTCTCTCTCTCTCTCTCTCTCTCTCTCTCTCTATATATATATATATATATATATATATATATATATATATATATATATATATATATATATATATATATATAACTCCGTCCTTTACGCTAAGGTCGACATTATAAGACTGTCGCTTCTCACATCAACTATTTCTAAACGTCAAAGAGGGGATCATTGGATTCTAGAGGGTGGGGTTTTTTTAGGTTCATGCCACTGAAGAAGGTCCAAACCGGTCCAAACTACCGCCAGGGTCATAAAACTACTCCTGGAAATTCCCTAAACTCATTCGAAAGCCTTGTCAGATACGTGAACTTGGGCGACGAAATGTTTTAAAATACGACCCTTAGTAAGACGTGACCGGTGTCTTTATTATAATGTCAGCTAAGAAAGAGTAACTTCACAAAGATTAGTCGAACCTCAAGGAGTCAGTACATTCATTGCAGCCGGGGGGGGATGCAGGATAAACTCTTGGGTTGGTATTAGAAGACACTCTCGCTCCTCACTTCACCTATTTCTAAAGGTCAAAGAGAGGGTCAGTCGGGTTCTAATGAGTGTTTCTTCAGGTTCACGGTACAGGAGAAGACTCACACTACCACCAGGGTCATAAAACTACCCTTGGAAATGCCCATAACTCATACGAAAGCCTTGTCAAATATGTGTTCTTGGGTGGCGATGTGTCTTGTAAATACGACTTTTGGGTTGGTATTGAAAGACACGTTCGTTTCTCACATCAGTATTTCTAAAGGTCAAAGAGGGGATCAATCGGGTTCTAATGAGTGTTTCTTCAGCTTCATGGTACAGAAGAAGACTCACACTACCACCAGGGTCATAAAACTACCCCTGGAAATGCCCATAACTCATACGAAAGCCTTGTCAAATATGTGTTCTTGGGCGACGAAATGTTTTAAAATACGACCCCAAGTCTCAAGTCATACTGTGTAGCTGAGCTCTTCTTCTATTCTTCTTTGCTCTCTATCTCTTGGTGTCGTTGGTTGTTTGTCTAAGTCTACGGCTCTAGGTACTCTCGGCAAGCTGTCACTGTATCGTTTTATATTGACAGGTAAAATACAAAAGGAAAATCATGACGCCTCTCCTCCCGAAATTGACCTCTCTTTCGGCCACCTCTTTTGAGTCTTTTTTGTAGGAGCAGCGAGTAGCGGGCTTTTTTTTTATTATTGTTTCCTTTTTTTGTGCCCTTGAGCTGTCTCCTTTGTTGTAAAAAAAAAAAAAAAAAAAAAAGATTGAAGTGTATATTCAAATTGTGTTCTCTGTTGTATTTTCAATCTAAAAATCTTGCGACCCCAAAAGCACCTCGCGACCCTGCTGCCCCGAGAGAGGTCGCGACCCCCAGTTTGATAACCTCCGCCTTATATCATGCTTGTCTGTCATCGTCTATTACTTCTATTATTCCTTGCTCTATCTATCTTTCATTCTGTCTCTCCGTCAACCTGCTGCTCTTGTATTATAGAAGCCATTTGGAAGCATGAATTTAGAGACATTTCTGTCGGGTTCGCTTTTGTCTAGCCTAGTCGTCGTTTTTGCTTCTATTATTATTATTATTATTATTATTATTATTATTATTATTATTATTATTATTATTATTATTATTATTATTTGTGGCGTGACAGTTTCTTTTCTTTTCGTTTTGGATTTATGGATTTTCAGCTACACTTGTTTGTTTGTTTGTTTTTTGTGGTCATCATCATTTATTATCATTATCGTTTATTTGTTTTTGTTTTTATTCCCTTATTGTTTTTGTTTTTTTTGTATTTCTGGTGACGAAGTAAAATGGCGCGAGACGGAGGAAAGTGAAAATTCCCTCGTTTCCTTCTTGACCAAGCTGGGGTGACGAGGGAGGGGCGGGGGGAGGGAAAAAATAAGGAAATGCAGTGCAGGGAGGGATACAATGGACCGGGTGTCACCGGGTGGTGGGGAAGGGGAAGAAAAGGGAAGAGGCTGCATGGTGAGGAGGCCCCGCGCCCACCAGCCCCCTTGGCGGCAAACGTCACTTTCCTCCCCGTGCCATGTTTTTAATTTCACAGTACAGCCAAGCTCTGTACACACACATACAGACAAACTCGATGGGCAACAAGACTTCCTGCCTGAAGATCCACGCCGAGGCGTCGCTGGGGGCCGGGGTCCCCAGCGTGGACGCCCTCTCTTTGTCGTGCAGCGCGTCACGCTGCTGGGGGCGGGGGAGGCGCCGCCTTGCGCGGTTCACCTTCCCCCGCCGGGGGTGGGTGTGCACCCAGGGGGTGCAGGTGTGCCGGGGCAGGGAGCTCCAGCACCTGCCCCTGGTCGGGCTCCACCACGAGGACCCCAGCACCGCCATCAGGGTTAAATGCTCCCGCAGAGGGGAGGCCGTCTACGCGGCCACCATGCCCCTCGCCCGCCTGCTGGGAATGCTGGAGGAGGCCGTGGCCGGAGACGCGGCCCTCCTCCTCTTCAGCCTGGCAGGCGACGAGGACTGCGTTGCCACCCTGTCCTTCACACGGTCCAGGTACGCCAGGCCGTGGGCGTGTAACGGGTGGCTCCACAGCCGCGGCGGCGGTGAATGGGAGCTTGTGGGCCAGGGGGTCGCTGCGTGCCTCGGCCCCCGCGAGGGTGGCTGCGGCGCGCCGGCCAGCCCTGGGCAGCAGGAGTTTGGCCAGGGCCAGGGATGGCACGACCCTGTCCCGGCGGATAAGGCGGACGAGGTCAGTGCCTCGGCCTTTGCGGCGGTGCCTCAGCCAGTCCTGAGGACACCAACATATACGGTTCATGAGTATACAGTGCCAGCAGTGCACCGCGGCGACCCCTCGGCCAGTGCCCAGGACGTGGCAGTGCCAGCGGCTGACTTGGGGGATCCATCGACCCTGGCAGTTTACCGCGCCCTTCACCAGGTTGGGCCAGAGCCGCACCAAGGGGTCCCGTCAGCCACCAGTGCCCAGAACACCACAGTGCCAGAAGCCTGCTGCGGGGACCCACCACCCAGTGCCGAGGCCCGCGAGGCAGTGCCAGAGGCGGACTTGGGGGATTCCTCTTCTCAGGCACTGTACAGAGACCTTCATACGACGGAGCCTCACGTGTGGGTCCCGCAGCCCAGTTCCCAGATCCTTACAGTGCCAGAGGACCCTTCAGCCAGTGCCCAGGACTCAGCAGTGCCAGAGGCTAACTTGGGGGAGTCATCGTCCCTGGCGCTCTACCACGACCGTCACCAGACTGAGCCTGTCGAAGGGGAGCCACCGGTCAGTGCCCAGGACTCAGCTGTGCCAGAAATTGACTTGGGGGAGTCATCGTGCCTGGCACTCTACTACGATCTTCACCAGCCTGTGCCTGAGCCTGTGTCTGACGAAGGGAACCCGCCAGCCAGTGCCGAGGCTAGCGAGGCGGTGCCCGACGAGGAGTCATTGGAGCCAATGCCGAGTGCCCAGGAGGCGATGCCCCCGAGGTCGGGAAGGCCCTGGTGGCACGCCGTCCTGGAGGGCCTGGAAGTGCTGGACCTCGTCGTGTACTGCCTCCTGATCCTCGACGCCTATCTGCGCTAAGAACACACGGCCTTCACTCATCACCGGGCTGGCTCAAGGGGCTGTTTTTCTTACATTTATCTGCTACTCCATTATTCCTTCTACTCTCTCTCTCTCTCTCTCTCTCTCTCTCTCTCTCTATATATATATATATATATATATATATATATATATATATATATATATATATAGATATATAACTCCGTCCTTTACGCTAAGGTCGACATTATAAGACCGTGGCTTCTCACATCAACTATTTCTAAACGTCAAAGAGGGGATCATTGGAATCTAGTGAGTGGAGTTTTTTTAGGTTCATGCCACTGAAGAAGGTCCAAACCGGTCCAAACTACCGCCAGGGTCATAAAACTACTCCTGGAAATGCCCTAAACTCATTCGAAAGCCTTGTCAGATACGTGAACTTGGGCGACGAAATGTTTTAAAATACGACCCTTGGTAAGACGTGACCGGTGTCTTTATTATAATGTCAGCTAAGAAAGAGTAACTTCACAAAGATTAGTCGAACCTCAAGGAGTCAGTACATTCATTGCAGCCAGGGTGGGGATGCAGGATAAACTCTTGGGTTGGTATTAGAAGACACTCTCGCTCCTCACTTCACCTATTTCTAAAGGTCAAAGAGAGGGTCAGTCGGGTTCTAATGAGTGTTTCTTCAGGTTCACGGTACAGAAGAAGACTCACACTACCACCAGGGTCATAAAACTACCCCTGGAAATGCCCAAAACTCATACGAAAGCCTTGTCAAATATGTGTTTTTGCGTGGCGATATGTCTTGTAAATACGACTCTTGGGTTGGTATTGAAAGACACGTTCGTTTCTCACATCAGTATTTCTAAAGGTCAAAGAGGGGATCAATCGGGTTCTAATGAGTGTTTCCTCAGCTTCATGGTACAGAAGAAGACTCACACTACCACCAGGGTCATAAAACTACCCCTGGAAATGCCCACAACTCATACGAAAGCCTTGTCAAATATGTGTTCTTGGGCGACGAAATGTTTTAAAATACTACCCCAAGTCTCAAGTCATACTGTGTAGCTGAGCTCTTCTTCTATTCTTCTTTGCTCTCTATCTCTTGGTGTCGTTGGTTGTTTGTCTAAGTCTACGGCTCTAGGTACTCTCGGCAAGCTGTCACTGTATCGTTTTATATTGACAGGTAAAATACAAAAGGAAAATCATGACGCCTCTCCTCCCGAAATTGACCTCTCTTTCGGCCACCTCTTTTGAGTCTTTTTTGTAGGAGCAGCGAGTAGCGGGCTTTTTTTTATTATTCTTTCCTTTTTTTGTGCCCTTGAGCTGTCTCCTTTGTTGTAAAAAAAAAAAAAAAAAAAAAAATGATTGAAGTGTATATTCAAATTGTGTTCTCTGTTGTATTTTCAGTCTAAAAATCATGCGACCCCAAAAGCACCTCGCGACCCTGCTGCCCCGAGAGAGGTCGCGACCCCCAGTTTGATAACCTCCGCCTTATATCATGCTTGTCTGTCATCGTCTATTGCTTCTATTATTCCTTGCTCTATCTATCTTTCATTCTGTCTCTCCGTCAACCTGCTGCTCTTGTATTATAGAAGCGATGCCATTTGGAAGCATGAATTTAGAGACATTTCTGTCGGGTTCGCTTTTGTCTAGCCTAGTCGTCGTTTTTGCTTCTATTATTATTATTATTATTATTATTATTATTATTATTATTATTATTATTATTATTATTATTATTATTTGTGGCGTGACAGTTTCTTTTCTTTTTGTTTTGGATTTATGGATTTTCAGCTACACTCGTTTGTTTGTGTGTTTTTTGTGGTCATCATCATTTATTATCATTATCGTTTATTTGTTTTTGTTTTTATTCCCTTATTGTTTTTTTTTTTTTGTATTTCTGGTGACGAAATTTTTTCTTTGTGGATTTAAAAAAAATTAGCGGCATCGTTTTTTTTTTGGTCATCAGCTTTTAATTATTACTCTTATCATCGCTTATGTTGTTTTTTTGTCCTTTATTTTATTTATTTATTTATTTATTATTATTTTTTTTTTTGGTATTCCTGCTGATGTGACGATTTACTCTCTTTGTGGATTTATGGATTTAGCTACACTTGTTTGCATTCAGTCGGTGAGTTTCCGTGAGTACCTTTGTGGTGAGGTCATCCCCGCCCCGCAGTACAGACCTAGACAGAGAGACTTTGTTCGACTGCGTCCTAAACTTCGACTTCAAGATTGCGCGAGGAGCTACTCTACTTCGTGACACCTCTTAGCTCTTAACATAATCTTCAGCTGTACCTTTGATTTCTCTCCCTCCTTAAGCTGAAATCCGTACATCTTTCTTTCTCTTCCTCTTTCTCTCTTTCCGCCATTTGGTCTACGGGTCATATTGGCGACTGATTGGGTTGTATATGTGTTTTTTCTTCCGCTTACTTTCCTTCATTTTTTGCTTGATTTGCTGCATTCCTCGCCCTGTTCATTCCCTCTTTCTCTCTCTCTATTCTTGGGTCCATGGATTGAATGGCTTAATGGGCTTTGTATGCTTTCCTTTTTTGGTGACTAAATGACGCAGCCCAATACCTTTCTTTTTTTCCTTCCTTTCGCTGTTTTTTTATCTTCCTCTCCGCCTATTTATTTGCCTCCGGGTCTATGGATGTCATGAATCGCTTGCCCGAGCTTTGTATGTTCTCTTTTTTCAGGTTGGTTTAGGATGCACATTTTTTTCTCTTCATTCTCGGTGCTGGACTTTCTGGACGCTTTTGTTTGCCTGCTGGAATTCCGCCTAGCGTCGATCCTCTTTCTGGTGGTCGAGGCAATGCAAGGCGGTGTGTGGCCTCCCTCGCTGCTTGGCTTCCCTCTGTATTCTTAGTGCTCGGGTGTTTTTTAAGGTGGGATGGATGATGTACGGTTTCCTGTCCTGATGATTTTTACCATTTCCATGTGTTCTACGTTTCCTCCTCCTTCTCCCCTTCCTCCTCCTCCCCTTTTTCCTACTCCTTCTCCTCCTCCTCCTCCTCCTCCTCCTCTTTCTTTTCATGCAAGTAAAATGGCGCGAGACGGAGGAAAGTGAAAATTCCCTCGTTTCCTCCTCGACCAGGCTGGGGTGACGAGGGAGGGGCAGGGGGAGGGAAAAAATAAGGAAAGGCAGTGCAGGGAGGGATACAATGGACCGGGTGTCACCGGGTGGTGGGGAAGGGGAAGAAAAGGGAAGACGCTGCATGGTGAGGAGGCCCCGCGCCCACCAGCCCCCTTGGCGGTAAACGTCACTTTCCTCCCCGTGCCATGTTTTTAATTTCACAGTACAGCCAAGCTCTGTACACACACATACAGACAAACTCGATGGGCAACAAGACTTCCTGCCTGAAGATCCACGCCGAGGCGTCGCTGGGGGCCGGGGTCCCCAGCGTGGACGCCCTCTCTTTGTCGTGCAGCGCGTCACGCTGCTGGGGGCGGGGGAGGCGCCGCCTTGCGCGGTTCACCTTCCCCCGCCGGGGGTGGGTGTGCACCCAGGGGGTGCAGGTGTGCCGGGGCAGGGAGCTGCAGCACCTGCCCCTGGTCGGGCTCCACCACGAGGACCCCAGCACCGCCATCAGGGTTAAATGCTCCCGCCGAGGGGAGGCCGTCTACGCGGCCACCATGCCCCTCGCCCGCCTGCTGGGAATGCTGGAGGAGGCCGTGGCCGGAGACGCGGCCCTCCTCCTCTTCAGCCTGGCAGGCGACGAGGACTGCGTTGCCACCCTGTCCTTCACACGGTCCAGGTACGCCAGGCCGTGGGCGTGCAACGGGCGGCTCCACAGCCGCGGCGGCGGTGAATGGGAGCTTGTGGGCCAGGGGGTCGCTGCGTGCCTCGGCCCCCGCGAGGGTGGCTGCGGCGCGCCGGCCAGCCCTGGGCAGCAGGAGTTTGGCCAGGACCAGGATGGCGACCCTGTCCCGGCGGATAAGGCGGACGAGGTCAGTGCCTCGGCCTTTGCGGCGGTGCCTCAGCCAGTCCTGAGGACACCAACATATACGGTTCATGAGTATACAGTGCCAGCAGTGCACCGCGGAAACCCCTCGGCCAGTGCCCAGGACGTGGAGCCTCACGTGTGGGTCCCGCAGCCCAGTTCCCAGATCCTTACAGTGCCAGAGGACCCTTCATCCAGTGCCCAGGACTCAGCAGTGCCAGAGGCTGACTTGGGGGAGTCATCGTCCCTGGCACTCTACCACGATCGTCACCAGACTGAGCTTGCGCCTGTCGAAGGGGAGCCACCGGTCAGTGCCCAGGACTCAGCTGTGCCAGAAATTGACTTGGGGGAGTCATCGTGCCTGGCACTCTACTACGATCTTCACCAGCCTGTGCCTGAGCCTGTGTCTGACGAAGGGAACCCGCCAGCCAGTGCCGAGGCTAGCGAGGCGGTGCCCGACGAGGAGTCATTGGAGCCAATGCCGAGTGCCCAGGAGGCGATGCCCCCGAGGTCGGGAAGGCCCTGGTGGCACGCCGTCCTGGAGGGCCTGGAAGTGCTGGACCTCGTCGTGTACTGCCTCCTGATCCTCGACGCCTATCTGCGCTAAGAACACACGGCCTTCACTCATCACCGGGCTGGCTCAAGGGGCTGTTTTTCTTACATTTATCTGCTACTCCATTATTCCTTCTACTCTCTCTCTCTCTCTCTCTCTCTCTCTCTATATATATATATATATATATATAAATATATATATATATATATATATATATATATATAACTCAGTCCATTACGCTAAGGTCGACATTATAAGACTGTCGCTTCTCACATCAACTATTTCTAAACGTCAAAGAGGGGATCATTGTATTCTAGTGGGTGGGGTTTTTTTAGGTTCATGCCACTGAAGAAGGTCCAAACCGGTCCAAACTACCGCCAGGGTCATAAAACTACTCCTGGAAATTCCCTAAACTCATTCGAAAGCCTTGTCAGATACGTGAACTTGGGCGACGAAATGTTTTAAAATACGACCCCTAGTAAGACGTGACCGGTGTCTTTATTATAATGTCAGCTAAGAAAGAGTAACTTCACAAAGATTAGTCGAACCTCAAGGAGTCAGTACATTCATTGCAGCCGGGGGGGGATGCAGGATAAACTCTTGCAAAGGTTGGTATTAGAAGACACTCTCGCTCCTCACTTCACCTATTTCTAAAGGTCAAAGAGGGGGTCAGTCGGGTTCTAATGAGTGTTTCTTCAGGTTCACGGTACAGAAGAAGACTCACACTACCACCAGGGTCATAAAACTACCCCTGGAAATGCCCATAACTCATACGAAAGCCTTGTCAAATATGTGTTCTTGGGTGGCGATATGTCTTGTAAATACGACTCTTGGGTTGGTATTGAAAGACACGTTCGCTTCTCACATCAGTATTTCTAAAGGTCAAAGAGGGGATCAATCGGGTTCTAATGAGTGTTTCTTCAGGTTCATGGTACAGAAGAAGACTCACACTACCACCAGGGTCATAAAACTACCCCTGGAAATGCCCATAACTCATACGAAAGCCTTGTCAAATATGTGTTCTTGGGCGACGAAATGTTTTAAAATACGACCCCAAGTCTCAAGTCATACTGTGTAGCTGTGCTCTTCTTCTATGCTTCTTTGCTCTCTATCTCTTGGTGTCGTTAGTTGTTTGTCTAAGTCTACGGCTCTAGGTACTCTCGGCAAGCTGTCACTGTATCGTTTTATATTGACAGGTAAAATACAAAAGGAAAATCATGACGCCTCTCCTCCCGAAATTGACCTCTCTTTCGGCCACCTCTTTTGAGTCTTTTTTGTAGGAGCAGCGAGTAGCGGGCTTTTTTTTTATTATTCTTTCATTTTTTTTTGTGCCCTTGAGCTGTCTCCTTTGTTGTAAAAAAAAAAAAAAGATTGAAGTGTAAATTCAAATCGTGTTCTCTTGTATTTTCAGTCTAAAAATCTTGCGACCCCAAAAGCACCTCGCGACCCTGCTGCCCCGAGAGAGGTCGCGACCCCCAGTTTGATAACCTCCACCTTATATCATGCTTGTCTGTCATCGTCTATTGCTTCTATTATTCCTTGCTCTATCTATCTTTCATTCTGTCTCTCCGTCAACCTGTTGCTCTTGTATTATAGAATCCGACTCCCCTCTCCTGCACCTCGGCTTTCATCGTATATTTTCTCTTATTCCTTGTTCTCTATCTTTCATTGTCACTTGTTAACATGTAATAAAGAATCCGACTCCCCTTTCTTGCACCTCGGCTTTCATCGTATATTTTCTTTTATTCCTTGTTATCTATCTTTCATTGTCACTTGTCAACATGTAATATGGAATCCGACTCCCCTCCCTTGCACCTCGATCCTCATCATACTCGGCTCTCATCGTATATTCTCTCTTATTCCTTTTTATCTATCTTTCATTGTCACTTGTCAACATGCAATATGGAATCCGACTCCCCTCCCTTGCACCTCGATCCTTTGTATCATACGCGGCTTTCATCGTATATTCTCTCTTATTCCTTGTTATCTATTTTTTTTGTCACTCCGTCACTTTGTAATATAGAATCCGACTTCCCTCCCCCTAGCATCTCATTATCATGCTTGTCTTTCATCGTATATTCTCTCTCATTCCTTGTTATCTATTTTTTTCGTCACTCCGTCACTTTGTAATGTAGAATCCGACTCCCCTCCCCCTAGCATCTCATTATCATGCTTGTCTTTCATCGTTTATTCTTTCTCATTCCTTGTTATCTATTTTTTTTGTCACTCCGTCACTTTGTAATATAGAATCCGACTCCCCTCCCCCTAGCATCTCATTATCATGCTTGTCTTCCATCGTATATTCTCTCTGTCGTTCCTTTGCACTCCATCTGTCATTCCTCGATCCTTTGTATCATACGCGGCTTTCATCGTCTATTCTCTCTCATTCCTTGTTATCTATTTTTTTCGTCACTCCGTCACTTTGTAATATAGAATCCGACTCCCCTCCCCCTAGCATCTCATTATCATGCCTGTCTTTCAGCATCTATTCTCTCTCTCATTCCTTTACACTCGATCTGTCATTCCGTCTACGTTCAGTCTAACGGTTCATCCCTCATTGTTGTCACTCATCCCGCGCGTAACATGAGCCAGCAAGGTCGAGTTACTTCTCTTTTTCTTTTATCTTTTTTCTTGTTATTCGCGGACGGAGTAACTTTTTAATGCAAACGAGAGGAAGGAAGGAACACACACACACACACACACACACACACACACACACACACACACACACACACACACTTTCGCTGCCTCGATCTTTTATTTTCAAGGTCAAGGAAATATAAGAAAGCCTATTATGTGAGTTGATTCCTCTTGAGATAGCTTGACCTCTCTCTCTCTCTCTCTCTCTCTCTCTCTCTCTCTCTCTCTCTCTCTCTCTCTCTCTCTAACTTTCTTTATTCGTGTTTCCTCATTTTCTCTTGTCGTGGGTTGCTCTTTCTCTTCTTTTGTTTTTCTTTTTCTTTCGCCTGTTTTATTTTATTCATTTTCGCTCGTCATGTTCTAACCTTTACCGAGAGACCTTTTGTTTTATTTTATATTATTTTCTATTTTATTTTACTCCTGCGAATGCGACTGACACACCGATAAAATATGAGAGAGAGAGAGAGAGAGAGAGAGAGAGAGAGAGAGAGAGAGAGAGAGAGAGAGAGTTAAATGACTTGAGTTAGTGTGGTTACAAGTCTCTTTATAAATTGCTTGCCGGCTGACACTCTCTCTCTCTCTCTCTCTCTCTCCTCCTACGCATAACCCTTCACCTACAAACCGAAAGAACACACACACACACACATAGAGAGAGAGAGAGAGAGAGAGAGAGAGAGAGAGAGAGAGAGAGAGAGAGAGACCTAAAACAAACCAAACCATGCCATATCCAAATAAAAACCACATTGACTAGAACAGGTACAAGATTATAGTCACCCAAACCTAACCTTCCTAGCCTATCGAGTATGAACCCCTGGAGGCGTCGCTTGCCTTACATAATTGATCCACCCTTTAGGTCATCGCCACCCAGCAACTCCCCTCCTGTAAGCTACCGGCAGACCCTTTCCACTAGGCTAGAGAGGCGTGACTAAGAAAATATAGCGCTATGCAGGCAGGTGGCGCGCGCGGGAAACATGCGGGGAAGCCAGAAAGAAAAGTCGGTATTGCCAGACGCTGCAGCCTCCTACGTTAACTATTTCCAAAGGCCGAAGATGAGATTAATCGGGTTCTCATGGGTGTTTTTTCACTTTCACGGCACAGAAGAAGGTTTAAACTACCACCAGGGTCATATAACTACCTCTGGAAAGCCCCATAACTCCTACGAAAGCCTTGTCAGATGAGTGTGCTTGGAGGACGAAAGAGAAAGAGAAACGGAGACGGTTTTGTTTACATCCGGAGTGCCTCAAGGTTACGTTCCCGCGCGCTATCCACCAACGTTTGGAATCTGATAGCGCTTAAAAGGAGTTTCTAAGCATTTATCGCAACCATAACATCCGCTTCCGCTAGTGTGGACATCCCTTTTGCTGTGGGGAAGTGCAGATCGAGGAGGATGAAGAGGGAGAGGAGGAAGAGGAGGCGGGAGAGAGAATTATAGAGGAGGCGGAGAAGGGAAAGTATATAAAGTGGAGAAGTTAAGGGGAATGAACTTACGATACAGAGAGGACGTTGAAGGAGGAGGAAGAGAAGGAGGAAAAAGAAAAATAGTGAGAAAATGCAGAGGGGAATGAACTTGGCGACAGTAAAGATGTAGGAAGAGAGGGAGAGGAAAGACGCATAGTGAAGAGGTGAGAGAGAAGTAAAGAGAAGAAACTTGAGAGATTAAAAACAAGACGTAAGAAACAACAGAGGAAGGGAGGAGGAAAGATGGATAAAGGTGAGAAGTAAGGAAGAAACTAAAGACGTAGGGAAGGAAAAATATAAAGATGAAGAATATATAAAAGAATGAGTGAGTGAAGATATAGTGGGAAATCAATTACGAGAAAAAGACAGAGAGATGAAATTACACGACCAAAAAAGGGAAGAAACAGAAATAAAAAGAGGAAGCAAAGGGAAGAGGAGAGAAAAGAAAGGAAATGGAAAGGAATGAAGGAAAGGGAAGGGAAGAGAAGGGAAATGAAGGGAAAAGGAAGGGAGAGGAAGGGAAGGGAAGGAAAGGGAAGGGAACGGGAAGGAGGGAAAAGAAAGTGAAGAGAAGGGAAAGGAAAAGAGAGGAGAGGAAAGGATGGGAAGGGAAGGAAAGTAAAAGAGGGAAAAGGGAAGGAAAGGAAAGGAAAGAAAAGGGAAGAGAATGGAAGAGAGGGGAAGGGAAAGAAAAAGAAGAGAAGGGAAAGTAGAGGAAAGGAAGGGAAGGGCAAGGAAAAGAAGGGAAGAAAAGGGAAGGGAAGGAAAGGAAAGGGAATTAAAGGAAAGGGGTGGAAAGGAAGGGAAGAGAAGGGAAGGGAAGAGAAGGGAAGGGAAGAGAAGGGAAGGGATCACCGACAACCTTGACCGCAGTTTCCTCATCTTGAATCGTTTTATTGACGTTTTTGATGAGTCATCGCAAACAGTCTCTCTCTCTCTCTCTCTCTCTCTCTTCCTACAGTTTATTTATCTTTGTCATTTATTCACTCGTTTATATCGTTTATACTTTTATGCATAGATTCATACCGTCTATAACACCGACTGTTTTAAGCCATTCACTCTTTATTTGATTTATTTTATTCATTTTATTCCATTCTTTTATTTTATTTATATTTGTTCAGGTTAATTATAAAAGTGTATTGTTTTAGTCGCCCGTCTTCTAACTTTAGTAGATTCTTATAATAGCTTTTAATGGCTGAATTCCTTTTCCGGTGAAATTTAACCTTCGCCGAGCGGTAGTATTAAAAGAAGAAGAAGAAGAAGAAGAAGAAGAAGAAGAAGAAGAAGAAGAAGAAGAAGGAGGAGGAGATCACAACAACAACAACAACAACAACAACAACAACAAATGAAGATGAAGGAGATGATGAATATGAATATGAAGAAGAAGATGAAGAAGAAGAAAAAGAAGAAGAAGAAGAAGAAGAAGGAAAGGAAGAAAGAAATATGAGTAGCAGGAAAAAGAGTAGGATGGAGAAACGGAAACGACAATTATACAAAAATGATTGATTGATTGATAGTTTATTGTTGCAGGTAAACAACAAGGGAGAAGTAAACAACAACAACAAGATGAAAACAAAGGCAAGAAAAAACTAGGAAAAAGAAGCCGACATTAAAAAAAATAAAACATCAGTCAAAACTTTCCATAATCAGAAAAAGAAAAACACTTACCAAAAAAAAAAAAAAACAGTAAGGAACCACTCTGCACTACCACCAACAACACCATCACCATCACCACCACCACCACTAACAACACTATCATTACCATCACCACCACCACCAACACCAACAACACCAACCTTCACTTCACGCCTGCCGGATACAAACCAAACATTTACTTACGAAAGCCAGAAAGCCCGACGAAAAACACTTCAAACTTTGCTCCGTATCCTCAAGACGCTTTCGGCTCTCTTATCAAATACTATCAAAGGCCACAAAGTCTGGTTCTCAAGGGAATTTCCACATTCATGATGCACAAGGCTAATCAAACCTAAGACTCATAAAACTACCCGTGGAACTACCCTCAACAACCTCTATGAAAGCCTTAACAAATATGAATGTGTAAGGCCCGAAATGGATAAGAATATGGGCATGCATTCTCACACGCTTTCGGCTCTCCTAACGAATACTTTCAAAGGCCATACAGTCAGATTTTCAAGGGCGCTTTCCACATTCACGGTGCAGCCTTATTAAACAATCAGTAGGCTCATTAAGCTACCCGTGGAAATACCCTCACAACCTCTATGAAAGCCTTACCAAATATGAATGTATTAGGTGTATAAGAATATGGGCTCTCCTAACAAAATACTATCAAAGACCACATAGTCGGGTTCTCAAGGGCGTTTCTCACATTCACGGTGCAGAAGACTAACTAAACTATCACTAGGCTCATAAAACTACCCATGGACATACTCAGAACAATCTCAACACATGCCTTATCGAATGTGGATGTGTGCTGCCGGAAATCTATAAGAATATGGGGTCTCCTAACAAAATACTATCAAAGGCGTTTCTCACATTCACGGTGCAGAAGACTAACTAAACTATCGCTAGGCTCATAAAACTACCCATGGACATACTCAGAACAATCTCAACAAAAGCCTTATCGAATGTGGATGTGTGCTGCCGAAAATCTATAAGAATATGGGGTCTCCTAACAAAATATTATCAAAGGCGTTTCTCACATTCACGGTGCAGAAGACTAACTAAACTATCGCTGGGCTCATAAAACTACCCGTGGACATATTCAGAACAATCTCAACACATGCCTTATCGAATGTGGATGTGTGCTGCCGGAAATGTATAAGAATTTGGGCTCTCCTAACAAAATATTATTAAAGGCGTTAAAGGCGTTTCTCACATTCACGGTGCAGAAGACTAACTAAACTATCGCTAGGCTCATAAAACTACCCGTGGACATATTCAGAACAATCTCAACACATGCCTTATCGAATGCGGATGTGTGAGCTCTCAGATGTTTGAGGTTAAGGGCCTTTATCTGAGTTAGCCTCGCACGCAAGATCCGGATGTTGGCCGGCTAAGGTTATCGTGTACACAGGACTCAGAAATGAAGGTATTTAAGATAAGGGAGAGTTCGTGATGAGTTTCCTCGCCCACTCGCCATCTTGGTTCATTGTTGTTTATGTTGATGATGATGAGAATTATGATGATGATGAGGAGGAGGAGGATGAAGATGAAGAAAAAGAAGAGAATAACAAGAACAAAAACAAGAAAAGAACACCAGTAATAACAACAAAAAATAAATTATACTAAAGAAGAAAATGAAGAGGGTGAAGAAGAAGAAGAGGAGGAGAAGAAAAAGAGAGAAAGGAAGAAAAAAGAATAAGGAAAGAAAAACGAAAACAGAAACAAGAAAAAAACAGTAAAAACAACAAAAAAATGATACTGAACAACAACATCAACAACAACACACAAACCACATCTCAACTCCAAACAAATAAACAACTCAATCTTACCGACAAAACAAAACAAAACAAAACAAAAACATACATTCACCAAACAACACACACATTCACAACACGGCTAAGACAACACACAAACAGACAGGGAAGGGAAAGGGAAAGGAAAGAGAAGGGAAAGGGGAAAGGAAGGGAAAGAAAAGGAAATGAAAAGGAAAGGGAAGGGAAGGGAAGGAAGGGGAAAGGAAATGAAAGGGAGAGGAGAGGAAAGGAAAAGGAAGGGATGGGAAGGGAAGAGAGAAGGAAATGAAGGGAAGGGAAAGAAAGGGAAAATAAAGGAAAAGAAAAGAACGGTAAGAGAAAGGTGAGACAGACAGACTAACAAATACGTCAACATCACGAGAACAAATCCAGTACATTCTTTCCCTTAGTGAGTTTAGTCCAACCCTTGCCTACTGAAAGATAAAGGGCGAGATGCAAGTTTAATTTACAGTATACAGCACCGTTGAATATGCTAAAAAGGGGGCCAGGTTGAGAGAGAGAGAGAGAGAGAGAGAGAGAGAGAGAGAGAGAGAGAGAGAGAGAAGAGGGGGTGAGTGAGAGAATTGAGTGTTGTGCGTGTTGCGAGGATGAGAGAGAGAGAGAGAGAGAGAGAGAGTTGTACGTGTTACGGAGAAGAACAAGAACAAGAACAAAGAGAGAGAGAGAGAGAGAGAGAGAGAGAGAGAGAGAGAGAGAGAGAGAGAGAGAGAGAGAGAGAGAGAGAGAGAGAGAGAGAGAGAGAGTTGTACGTGTTACGGAGAAGAACAAGAACAAGAAAAAGAACAAAGAGAAAGAAGAAGAAGAAGAGAGAGAGAGAGAGAGAGAGAGAGAGAGAGAGAGAGAGAGAGAGAGAGAGAGAGAGAGAGAGAGAGAAACAGGTGGTTGATGACGCGCCACTGACTCGCATTAGAGAGAGAGAGAGAGAGAGAGAGAGAGGCGTGTAGAAAATGGCAATAAGTTCAGAAACCTTCAAATGACTGACAGACTTCGATAAGGAACCACAACGATAAGACAGACAGACATGCTACTTCTCTCTCTCTCTCTCTCTCTCTCTCTCTCTCTCTCTCTCTGGTGACATTTAACGGCAGAATAACAACATAAAAAGACGTCGAGAGAGAGAGAGAGAGAGAGAGAGAGAGAGAGAGAGAGAGAGAGAGAGAGAGAGAGAGAGATACCATTGCTACATTATCATTCGAAAACGTAAAGTAAAAAAAAAAATGTAGCTTATAAAATCTTAAAAAAAAAAAAATCATCGGTTGAATTTTTGTTTTTATTTCTTTTCACTTTTATCATCATTCTCTCTTTCCCCTTTACTCTTTTCCTCACTTCCTCCTCCTTCTTCTCCTCCCGCTTCCTCATGTTCCTCCTCTTCCTCCTCCACCACCACCACCACCACCTCCTCCTCCTCCTCTTCTTAATTTATTCACCTAGCCTACCTGTTCAATTTCCACTACATCGTTCTTTTGCCTGTACAAGTGTATAATATATTAGGCTACAATGCTTTCCCTTTTAACCGCTGCCTTTTGTGTTGCACTGTATAACTCTTCTGTGCAGAGGTCATTAAAAGGGTGAATTCGGTGATGGAGTGATTTCGGTTCTTGTGATTTCGGGTTTAGGGAGAAGACGTGTTTTAAAATTATGTGATACGGAGGAGATCCATTATAGCCTAGTCTGATTTTTCTTTATAAGGTTCAATTGAGATATCGGTTTTAGGGAGAAGTCGTTTTAAAATAATGTGATACGGAGGTGATCCATGTGAAATTATAGCCTAGTATGATTTTTCTTTGTTTGGTTCTATTGAGATTTCGGTTTTCGGGCGAGGTCGTGTTTTAAAATTATGTGATACGGAGGAGATCCATGTGAAATTATAGCCTAGTCTGATTTTTCTTTGTTTATTTCTATTGAGATTTCGGTTTTAGGGCGAAGTCGTGTTTTAAAATAATATGATACGGAGGTGATCCATCAATCCATGTGAAATTATAGCCTAATCTGATTTTTCTTTTTTTGGTTCTATTGAGATTTCGGTTTTAGGGCGAAGTCGCGTTTTAAAATAATATGATACGGAGGTGATCCATCAATCCATGTGAAATTATAGCCTAATCTGATTTTTCTTTTTTTGGTTCTATTGAGATTTCGGTTTTCGGGAGAAGTCGTTTTAAAATAATGAGATACAGAGGTCATCCATGTGTAATTATAGCCTAGTCTCATTATTCATTTGTTTTTCCTTCACTCAAAATCAAAATAGAGGAAAATAGAAGAAATATATCTAGCCTAGTCACCCGTCACAGCTAAAATCATCAATCTACACACACGCATTTCTTTTTTCTTTTCTTTTATCTTCATTCTTTTTTTGGTCTCTCCGCAAAACAAAATACGTAAAGAAAAAAAGAGAAAACAACGAAGAACACTGAAAGAATTAGTGTGTTTTCGTCGCGCCCCCCAAAAAATAGAATAAAATAAAAAATAAAAAATAACTGGATCGCTCCCTCCCACACTAACAGGAAAAGGTGGTGGAAGAGGAGGAGAAGAACAGGAAGTAGAAGTAGAAGAAGAAGATGAGGAGGAGGAGGAGGAGGAGGACGATGAAGAGGAAGAAAAGGATTAGGAGGAAGAACAAGAACAAAATCATGAAGAACAAGAAGAGGAATAAGAAAAAGAAAAGGAAAACGAATGAGAGGAAGCTAATGATAATATCGATAATGATGATGACGAAGAGAAAGAGGAAAAGGAAAGAAGAAAGAGAAGTAACGAAAAAAGGAGAAACAGATAAAGATAACGACCATGGCGATAACAATGAAGAAAAAAAGAGGAAGAGGAAAAAAGATAAAAGAGAGGAAGAGAAAAAACAAAAAAATAAGATAGTGATGATAATAACAATGAAGATAAAGAGGAGAAAGAAGCACAAAATCAAGATCAACCACAACAACAGAAATCGAACGAAGAAGAGCAAGAAGAACAAGAGGAAGAAGAGGAGGAAGAGAATGAGGAGGAGGAGGAGGAAGAGGAGGAGGGGGGACGCCACCAAACTATTAACAAGCAAGCAAGCACCAAGCAGTAGCCACCCACCGCCACCATCACCACCAGACAGACAGACAGACGGACGGAGAAGGTCAGAGGAGGGAAACAGCGAGGGCAATACTGAAACTTACAAAGACTGACCATGTTTGGCCCTCCCTCCCACTCTGCACTTCATCTTTCCCCTTCTCTTCCTCCTCCTCTTCCTCCTCCTCCTCCTGCACGCCCCCCTGAAACTGCACTCCACGCACCCACGCAAGCTGCCTGGCTACCGTTTACTTTTTTGTTTGTTTTTGTGATACTGTTTTTCCCCGCCTACTGGGAACTGGTTATTTCTTTGGGTTTGGGATTATATATCTATGTCAGTCGGTTTATCTATCTATCTATCTATCTATCTATCTGTCTGTCTGCTTGTCTATATGTACCTACTTATCTATCTATCTAACTATCTATCTAGGTATCTATATTTTTTCATAGTTAATTAAGGAAGCAGCTCAAGGGCAAAAATAAATGAAAACAAAAAAAGCCCGATAAGCACTGATCGTATTAAAGGAATTAGAGACGAGTAGCTAAAAGAAAGGTTAATATCGGATACAGAGGTGTCTTGATACTCTCTTGAAAGAGGTCAAGTCGTAGGCAGGAGGAAATACAGACAGAGGAAGGCAAGTCTAGAGTTAATCAGTGAAAAGAATGAAAGAACGGAGATCCAGTTAACTCTTGCATAAGGGATTTGGACAGTATTGGGATGATAGGGAAAGTCGTGTGCAGAGGAGCCGTGGGAGGGAGGGAGGCATGCAGTCACCAAGTTAAGAAGAGAAGTCAGAGTGAATCGATAGAAGATATAAAGAGAGGCAACATTGCGGTGGAATTTAAGAGGCAAGAGACTGTCAGTAAGTGAAGGGGAGTTGATGAGAAGAGCCTTTGACTTAACTCTCCAAAAGAGCTGTGTGTGTGTTTGGAGCCCCCACACACGAGATGCATACTCCATTCGACATACAAGGACGGACAAGGCCTTTCTATTGGACAGCATCTATGAGGGGGGGAAAAAAATGGTGGAGACGATACAGAATGCTCAACCTATTATCTGTCAATCTATCTACCTATCTATCTATCTATCTATCTATCTGTCTGTCTGTCTGTCTATCTATCTATCTAAAAAGCAATACAAGGAAGCAAGGAAAGGACTATTAAGGCAGAATTTCAGAGGTAGAATGTCGAAGATACAGGGATGTCGGTAGATATGAAAACAGTATTACACAAGAAAGCAAGTAAAGGAATATCTGGACGAAATATAAGAGGAATAAGACATGAGCTCAAGAAAGGAGTGGATGCGGCGACAATCCTTTGACTCACTTCCTTTGTTCTTTCCGTCCGTCAATCTCGTCTTCCTTATCGCTTCATCCCTTAATTCCTTCCCCTAAGCCTCAGCAATATACGTCACCGATATGATAAGTGTGTGTGTGTGTGTCTGTGTGTGTGTGTGTGTGTGGCGGTAAGATGCAATGAGCTAAGTTACTCAGTCTCTTCATTTCCTTTATTTCCTAGTAAACGTTTAAAAAAAATAGTTGTTTAAATTGAACTTCCTTTGGGCACATCCGCTTTCTTCATCATCTTCAAAAAATGAGGATGACGAAGAAAGATCGTCAAGGAAATGATAAAGATGGAAATAAATAAATGAATAATGAATGATTGAAGCAAATAGTTACTAAAAAGGTGTTAAATAGAAAGAAAAAGAGCGAGAAGAGGAAAGAAGAAAAAGGAAAAAACCAGAAAAAACATCAAGAACAAGAAAAATAACAAAAAAACAAGAACAAAAGAATAAGGCCAAGAAAAAGAACATGAACAAGAAGCAATAAAAAAACAGGAAGAAGAAGAAGAAGAAGAAGGAGGAGGAGGAGATCACAACAACAACAACAACAACAACAACAAATATCTTAGGCTAACAAAAATCTAAGACTGACAGATTTGAGTAGTTTTTTTTTTAACGTCGTAGCCTACTATCTACCTAGCTACTTGCCTGTTTACCTGTTTTCTTCTTGTTTATTATCTTGTTTCCTACCGGGTGCTAAGAGATGTTGTTGTTGTTGTTGTTTTAATGTCACTATGTAGGGTACTTTAAACCCGCCTTCGCTGTCCTTTATTTCTCTTTTTATCAATCCATATCAGCCTCTACATAACTAAAGAGAATAGCCTAACCAATTTGCCATTTTTACTCATATACTTATAAAGATAAAAAAATAGCGTCTGTTTTTTTATATCTTCGCGT
Organism: Eriocheir sinensis; assembly: GCF_024679095.1. Taxonomy (NCBI): domain Eukaryota; kingdom Metazoa; phylum Arthropoda; class Malacostraca; order Decapoda; family Varunidae; genus Eriocheir; species Eriocheir sinensis. The sequence goes on along the minus strand of NC_066561.1, from coordinate 4,607,181 downwards.
AAGGAAATAAAACCTAACCAGTCTTTTTTCGGTGCTATATATTTAAAAGGAGGAAAATATAGGCAGTCTTTTTTACTCATATTCTTTTAAGGAGAAAACTTTAGCGTCCTTTTATATATATATATATATATATATATATATATATATATTATATCTATGCGTAAGGAGAGAAAACCTAATCACTTTTTTTGTTGTTGCTTATATATTTAAAAGGAGAAAAATATAGTCTCATTTTTTTATCCATATTCTTTAAAGGAGAAAAATTTAGCGTCCTCTTATTTATCTCTAAGCGTAATTAAAGAAAACCTAACCAGTCTTTTTTTTTGTTACTTATAGATTTAAAAGGAGAAAAATATAGGCAGTCTCATTGTTTATTCATATTATTTTAAGGAGAAAAGTCTAGCGTCTTATTTTTTTTCCTCTGTCTGAATAAGTAGAGAACCTATTCAGCTGAATTATTTTATTTATATATTTAAAGGAGAAAAAAACGTAGCTGGTCTCATTTTATATTAAATTACTTATAGGAAGAAAAAAATAGCATCTTTTGTATCTCTCTGCAGAAGGAGAGGGAACCCGAGCACCTATCTTTTTTTTACTTATATATTTAAAAGGAGAAAATATAGGCATTCATTTTTTTTATATAGTTATAAGGAGAAAAAATTAGCGTCTTCCTTTATCACTATGCAAAAAGAAATAAAACCTAACCAGCTGTCTTTTTTGCTTATAAATTTAAATGGAGTAAAATATTGGCAGTCTTTTTTTATTATTCAAATACTTATAAGGACAAGAAATAGCGTATTTTTTCATCACTATGCGAAAGGAGAGATAGCCTAACCTGCTCTCTTTTTTTATTTACATATTTAAAAGGAGAAAAAAATATGTAGTCTCTTTTTTATAACTATACGTATATATATTCATGATAAAAAGAAAACTCCCCGGTCTCTATATTCATAAGGAAAAAATCTAACCATTCTCTTTCTGTTCATATTTTAATAGGGAGAAAAATCGAGCCAGTCTATTTTTTTCTATCTATTTATGTACTCTATTTTATTCTGTCCAGCTACCACAAATCATTAGTTTTTATTTCAAAGTTATAATGGAACTGGCTTAATTTTGTTTCCGGCTGCAGTTAGGAAAGTTTGAAGCATCTATCTATCTATCTGTCTATCTATCTATCATTTTATTCCCTCCAACAATCATCAGTCACTACTTTTTTATATATATTTTAAAGGTATGAAGAAGCGGATTTAATTTTGCTTTCCATTTCAGCTAGCAAAGTTTAACGCATTTATTTATCTATTTATCTTTCTACTTATCATTATGCTTGTCATTTTATTCGGTCCATCAACCATCAATTAATACTCTCTTGGTATATTTTTTTATCTATCTATCTTTCTACTTATCATTAGACTAGTCATTTTATTCGGTCCATCAACCATCAATTAATACTTTTTTATATATTTTGAAGTTATGAAGAAGCTGATTTGACTATGCATTTTCATTTCAACTAGCAAAGTTTAATGCATCTATCTGTCTATCTATCTATCTATCTATCTGTCTATCAATATACTAATCGTTTATTCCGTCCAACCACCAATCCATTACTTTTTGATATGTTTTAATTTTGCTTCCCATTTCAGCTAGCAAAATTTAACACATCTATTTATCTTTCTTTCTATCTACCTATCAATATACCAATAATTCAATTCCGTCCAACAACCACCAATCCATTACTTTATGACATATTTCGAAGTTATGAATAAGCTGACAAATTTATTTCTCGTTTCATATAAAAAATTTGCATCGATCTATCGGTCTGTCTATATCTCTATCCATCTATCTATCTATCGTTGCATTCCCTCCAACAATTACCAAAATCATTAGTTTCTTGATATTTTTCGAAGTTATGAAGAAGCTGACTTAATTTTGCCTTCCGTTTTAGCTAGTTGAGTTAGGTTAGGTTAGGTTAGGATAGATTAGATTAGGTTAGGTTAGGTTAGGTTAGGTTGGGATAGATTAGATTAGGTTAGGTTAGGTTAGATTAGATTAGATTAGATTAGGTTTGGTTAGGTTAGGTTAGGTTTGGATAGATTAGGTTAGGTTAGGTTAGGTTAGGTTAGATTAGATTAGGTTAGGTTAGGTTAGGTTAGATTAGGTTAGGATAGATTATATTAGGTTAGGTTAGGTTAGGTTAGGTTAGGTTAGATTAGGTTAGATTAGATTTTTTTTTTTTTTTTTTTTTACAGCAAAGGAGACAGCTCAAGGGCACAAAAAATTAAAAATAAATAAAAAAAAAGCCTGCTGCTCTAAAAGAATCCAAAGAGGTGGCCGAAAGATAAGTCAGTTTCGGGAGGAGAGGTGTACTGATACCCTCCTCTTGAAAGAGTTCAAGTCGTAGGCAGGAGGAAATACAGATGAAGGAAGATTGTTCCAGAGTTTACCAGCGTGAGGGATGAAAGAGTGAAGATGCTGGTTAACTCTTGCATAAGGGGTTTGGACAGTATAGGGATGAGCATGAGTAGAAAGTCGAGTGCAGTTAGCAAGTTCAGAAGAGCAGTCAGCGTGGAAATATCGATAGAAGATAGAAAGAGAGGCAACATTGCGGCGGAATTTAAGAGGTAGAAGACTATCAGTATGAGGAGGAGAGCTGATGAGACGAAGAGCCTTTGCCTCCACTCTGTCCAGAAGAGCTGTGTGAGTGGAGCCCCCCCACACATGAGATGCATACTCCATACGAGGGCGGACAAGGCCCCTGTATATGGACAGCAACTGTGCAGGGAGAAGAACTGGCGGAGACGGTACAGAACGCCCAGCCTCGAGGAAGCTGATTTAGTAAGAGATGAGATATGAAGTTTCCAGTTGAGATTTTGAGTTAAGGATAGACCGAGGATGTTTAGTGTTGAGGAAGGTGATAGCTGGGTGTTGTCAAAGAATAGGGGATAGTTGTTTGGAAGATTTTGTCGAGTGGATAGGTGGAGAAACTGTGTTTTTGAGGCGTTGAAGGACACCAGGTTCTTCTTGCCCCAATCGGAAATAATAGTAAGGTCTGAGGCTAAGCGTTCTGCAGCCTCCAGCCTTGAGTCGTTAAGTTCCTGAAGGGTGGGTCTTCTATTAAAAGAAGTTGAATAATGCAGAGTGGAATCATCGGCGTAGGAATGGATAGGACAGTTCGTTTTGGAAAGAAGATCATCAATGAACAACAGAAAAAGAGTGGGAGATAGGACAGAACCCTGTGGGACACCACTGTTAATAGATTTAGGGGAAGAACAGTGGTTAGGATAGATTAGATTAGATTAGGTTAAGTTAGGTTAGGTTAGATTAGGTTGGGTTAGGTTATATTAGATTAGATTAGGTTAGGCTAGGTTAGGTTAGGTTAGGTTAGATTAGGTTAGGTTAGGATAGATTAGATTAGATTAGGTTAAGTTAGGATATATTAGATTAGGTTAGGTTAGGCTAGGTTAGATTGAGTTGCTAGATTACATTAACGCATCCCTATTATCGGATCAAATATCGGTGATGCATCGAGAAACTTAACATTTGAATTAACCTGAAAGTGAACTCGCTGAACGTGTCAAGAAATTCCTGTCAGCAATTTTTACTTTCCCTCCACAAGCTTCTGTCAGCCCCAGACCCTCCCCCTTCTCTCCTCCCCTTCCTTCCTACCTCACCCCCCCCCCCCCACACACACACACACATACCTGCCCACGCTCTTATTACTAACTTTCACCTGGGCACCTACGTACACACACACACACACACACACACACACACACACACACACTAATTAGCATTTTTCCATTACACTACTGATATTCTTATAACAATATCAGACGTGGACGCATCATAGTGACTGTATAAACAACGTATAACTAAAGACTGAGAGAGAGAGAGAGAGAGAGAGAGAGAGAGAGAGAGAGAGAGAGAGAGAGAGAGAGAGAGAGAGAGAGAGAGATGATTTTTATGATGGTGATTAAATCAATGTTGTCAAATTAACTATACTCGTGTTTCCTAAGGAGCGTTTGACAATACTGAGGAGAAATATGAAGTATTATCTTTGGTATTATATCCTTGCAATTTCTGGAAACCTCATATGATTAGGTAAGTGAGGAAGGACTTGGAAATGGTTTATGGAAAAGAAATAATTGATAACTGCAGTGTAATGTTTATACCATGGTAATAATGACAATACATATGATAAAGTGGTAGTAGGTAGTTAGTAGTAGTAGTAGTAGTAGTAGTAGTAGTAGTAGTAGTAGTAGTAGTAGTAGTAGTAGTAGTAGTAATAATAATAATAATAATAATAATAATAATAATAATAATAATAATAATAATAATAATAATAATAATAATAATAATAATAATAATAACAATAAGAAGAAGAAGAAAAAGAAGAAGAAGAAGAAGAAGAAGAAGAAGAAGAAGAAGAAGAAGAAGACAAAGAGTAAAAAGAACAACAAAAAACAAGATCAAGAAGAGCAAGAACAAGAGACGAGGAAGCGGAAGAAAAAGAAAAGAAAGAAGGTGATGACAAAAAGAAAAAAAGAAGAGTTATAAGAATTCACCATCAGTTCAAACATATCCCGACAACAAGTAATTTTTTCTAAAGGACTCGTCATCCGCAGGAAATCCTCAAAGATAAACTAACGAGCATTACGTCAAATATTTCAGTATCTACTCGAGGATAGAACGAAGGAGACAAAAAACATTCCTAGAACAACATAAGTGAGAAAACGAAAACCTTAAAATCAAGCTACGAAGTGATGAAAAGAAAAGAATAGGAAAAAGGGGAAATATAGAGTCGTATTTTCAAAACATTTCGTCGCCCAAGTTCACATATTTGACAAGGCTTTCGTAGGAGTTTGGGTCATTTCCAGGAGTAGTTTTATGGCCCTAGTGGTAGTTTGACCCTTCTTCTGTACCATGAACCTAAAAAAAACACTCATGAGAGCTCGATTGATCCCCTCTGACCTTTAGAAATAGTTGATGTGAGAAACTATAGTTGTCTTATAATATCGGCCATAGAATGCAGGACTAGGCTAAGGAAAAAAAATAAAGTGGTTGACAGTGGTGAATATATTTTAGTAGCCTACCTTGACACAAAATAACGTAAATATGAAAATAATGAAATAAAAGATAAAAAAGATAAAAGATAAGAAAGGATAAATAAAAAAGATAAATTGATTAAAAAATAAGAAGGAAACATTACAAGGACAAGAAAAGGCAGACTGGAAAACCTTAAAAATCAGGCTAAGAAAGAAATTAAAAGCAAGAAAAGAGGAGAAAGATAAAATGCGAGCCTAGCAAAACTGAATGAAAGATAAATTAAAGAAAAGAACTGATAAGATAAGAACAATAATAGGTAGATCGAAACACCCAGACCAACAAAAAAAAAGTTAAGGTATTAAAAACAAGAAGGAAAAAAAAAAAAGGTGTGAGAAGTAGCCTACTAACAAACGAAGGAAAATAAAATGTTTGACGGAAATAAATGTATTGTTACCTATATAAAAAATAATAACTAAGAAAAATTATAAAAAAATAATAAAATAATAGTTTATAATTATAAAAAAATAAGAAAACATGAATATAAGATAAAAATAAGATAAATAAAATAAGATAAAATATATATAAAAAACAAAAAGAAGAACAGGTATAATAAGTGAAAATAACAAAGAGAATAAAGAAAAATGAGAGAACTTAGCTTTCCAGACAGAACAATGATTTAAAGGAACATATTACCGGAAGAAGAGATCTCTGGTGTGATAAAAAAAAATGTTCAGATGCTGTGAGAAATATCATAACAACGTTCAACTGAAAGAAATGATAAAATATTTTCAAAGGTCGAGACAATACGACCTTGGCTCATGTAAAGGTATTACCAGGAAAGAATAACACCCACTGGAATTGAAGGTCTCCTGGAACAAAACCAAGGACCATACAGTCGCTTTGAGGCTTGCTGGATCATGGATGACACAGTTCAGTCTGTCCATTTCGTCGCCCAAGTTCACATATTTGACAAGGCTTTCGTAGGAGTTTGGGTCATTTCCAGGAGTAGTTTTATGGCCCTAGTGGTAGTTTGACCCTTCTTCTGTACCATGAACCTAAAAAAAACACTCATGAGAACTCGACTGATCCCCTCTTTGACCTTTAGAAATAGTTTATGTGAGCAGGTTGAGGTAACCAAAAGCTTCACATGCCTTGGTAGCGCAGCGCATAACAATGGTGGGTCTCACCCGGATATCACTCGACGGACTGGCCTGACCCACGGTGTTATAGACTCCTTCAGTACGAGTACATGGTGTTGTCGACATTATATGCAGGCGGATAAAGATTCGAATATTGACGTCGCTTGTGCTCCGTCTTACTGTATAAGAACATAAGAACGCAAGGAGTCTGCATGCAAAATCTATGTATAAGGCTGTGAGACATGGACACCGAATAGTGACTTGGAGAGGCGTCTCGATGCCTTTGGTGCCAAATGCCTTCGCAGGATCACGGGGTATCGCTGGAATGACTTCGTGTTGAACCAGCGACTACTCAGTGAACTTGAATCGAGGCCTGTTACCAATTCAGTCCGAGAACGCCACCTCCGGCTGTACGGGCACGTGGCGAGCCTCCCGGACGTCGATCCTGCCCACAGGTTTGTTTGTGTACGAGACAACCTTGAATGAAGGAGACCAATGGGACGCCCACGTAACTCATGGCTGGGGCAAGTCAGCCGATCCTGCCGGGAGGGACTTGGGGCCATATTTTTAAACATTTCTGCGCCCAAGAATACGTAATTTACTTGTCTTTCGTGGGAGTTTGGGGCATTTCCAGGGGTATTTTTATGACCCTGATGGTAGTCTGAGCCTTCTTCTGTACCGTGAACCTAAAAGAACACTCATTGGAACTCGATTAACCTCCTTTTTGGACTTTGGAAATAGTTGGTTTGAGGGGCGGGAGCATCTGACAATACCAAGCTTGGGGTGGACAGGGCCATGGCGTGGGAGAACCGACAGGAGTGTGAACGGCGAGTGAGTGAAGCGATGCGCCCCCGGGCCTATGCTTCCCGTTAGTTAGTTGGTTCGAATCCCCAAATATTAAACTAACAAATTAATATTCGCCTGTCCACCACCTCCTGTCTGAAGAAGGGTCAAGAGGATGAGAAAGACCTCGTGTGTCTCCCCTCCGACACTGCTGTTGCTATACTGTCGTGGAATTTGTTTGTTTTTCAGGATACAAGTTTAATATTTTTCGCTTATAAGTGGATAGGGGTTTATTTTCGCTCTATTAAGTAAAGATTTTTTTCTTCGCATTATTAAAAAAAAGTGTTCTAGCGCTCTTTTCGTTCTTTTAAATGGAAGTACGATATTTTTTTTGTTATTTGAGTTATTTCAAACGAAGATTTTTTTTTTTCTCTTTCAAATGAAGGTATGTTTTTTTCTGGCATTAAGTGAGGGTTTTTTTTTTTCCTGTTAAATGATGAGTTTTTCGTTTATTTTCGTTATTTTTCTGAATTATGATGGTTATGTCGTTTTTCTGAATGATGATCAGCTATTTTTTTCATTCTTATTATCAATGATGAGATGATTTCTTTCGCCCTTCTATACGATAAGTTGTTGTTGTTGTTGTTGTTGTTGTGTATATTCTTTTAGAGCGGAGACTTTTCCGTTCTCCTGAAATTAAATAAGAATATGTTGTTGTTGTTGTTGTTGTTGTTACTTTAAGCGATTTTGTTTTGTTTTGTTTTGTTTTGTTTTTCGCTCTTGTAAATAAAGATGAGTAATTATTCTTTTATTTTTTGTGCAGACCTCTCCAGTAATATTTTTTCTTCTTAATTCTTCCTTTTCTTCTTCTTCTTCTTCTTCTTCTTCTTCTCACCATCATCATCATCATCCTCATCCTCATTCTTCTTCTTCTTCTTCTTCTTTCTCTTCTTCCAAGTTAATATCCCTCATTATCATCAGGAGAATTGTGAAAGGAAAGAGAGGAAGAGGAAATGAAATATAGGACGGTATAGCTCAATTAGGCACTTAATATAAATGTACCTTAACACTCTCTCTCTCTCTCTCTCTCTCTCTCTCTCTCTCTCTCTCTCATAAACAAAGAAAAAAAGAAAGAAGGAAGGAAGGAAGGAAGGAAGGATAGAAAGAAAGGAAGGAGAGAAGGAAGGAGAGAAAGAAAGAAAAAAGAAAGAAAGAAAGGAAGGAAGGAAGGAAGGAGAGAAAGAAAGAAAGAAAGAAAAGGAAGAAAGAAAGAAAGAAGGAAGGAAGGAAGGAAGGAAGGATAGAAAGAAAGGAAGGAGAGAAGGAAGGAGAGAAAGAAAGAAAAAAGAAAGAAAAGAAGGAAGGAAAGAGAAAGAAAGGAAGGAAGGAAGGAAGGAAAGAAAGAAAGAAAGAAAGAAAGAAAGAAAGGAAGGAAGGAAGGATGTAAAGAAAGGAAGGAAAGAAGGAAGGAGAGAAAGAAAGAAAGAAAGAAAAAAGAAAGGAAGGAAGGAAGGAGAAAGAAAGGAAGGAAGGAAGGAAGGAGAGAAAGAAAGAAAGAAAGAAAGAAAAGGAAGAAAGAAAGAAGGAAGGAAGGAAGGAAGGAAGGAAGGATAGAAAGAAAGGAAGGAGAGAAGGAAGGAGAGAAATAGAGAAAGAAAAAAAGAAAGAAAGAAAGGAAGGAAGGAGAAAGAAAGGAAGGAAGGAAGGAAGGAGAGAAAGAAAGAAAGAAAGAAAGGAAAGAAGGAAGGAAAGAAAGAAAGGAAGGAAGGATAGAAAGAAAGGAAGGAAAGAAGGAAGGAGAGAACGAAAGAAAAAAAAGAAAGAAAGAAAGGAGGAAAGAAAGAAAGAAAGAAAGAAAGGAAGGAAGGAAGGAAAGAAAAAAGAGAAAGTAAGAAAAAAAAAGAAAAAGAAAAAAAAGAAAAGTTAAAAAAGAAAAGAGAAAGAAAATGATGAGAGAGAGAGAGAGAGAGAGAGAGAGAGACCAAGACAGACAGACAGACAGACTTGTACTACACCAAACACAAGTAACCCGATACAATAGTAGTGATATAAATGAATGAAAGGCAAAAAAAGAAAGAGCAGACAACACTTAAACATGGTTGGCAAAACTAGGACAAAGGGATAATGAGTGTAAGTAAACAAATGAGGTGGAAGGAGAGAGAGTTGTTCCTTCCTCTCATCATCATCATTATCATTACTATCATCATCATCATCATCATTATTATTATTATTATTATTATTATTATTATTATTATTATTATTATATGGCGCGCTCTTTCCACGCCTCGTGGTTCCAAGGTAGACATGTTTTTATGACCAAACCCGAATGCCAAAAATATCCCCGTAAATCCCTCAAAACCCCTCTAGTTTAACCTAAAGAGGAATAAAATAAAGAAATACCGCTTATAACTCCAAGGAACGCGCCCAATTAAGACAAAAATTGGCCTTTATTACAGAGGTTAGCCATATCATCAAAGCCACGCCCGGTGACCCTAACCAGCCCTTCAAACACCATACACAAGACATAAAAACACCCAAAAGATAAATAAAATACCTTAAAACACCGTAAAACTTGAGAAACCCCGTAAATAAACCCTTAAATAAAGCGTCTTCGCAACTTAAGGCTATTTAGAGTAACCCCGTTTAACCACGCCCGGAGACGCTGATTAACCCCCAAAACCCCATGAATAACCCATTAACACGCCGAATAGATAACTAAAACCTCTTAAAACGCCGGAAAATATAAGAAACCCCTTAAATAAACCCTGTAATAAGGCTACCCAGCAACTTGAGTCCATTGAGAGTGATCTTGTTCACCCGCATTCTTAACTTGTATTCCTCCGCGCACGTTTCCATTATATCCTATGTGACTCCCCTCGTGCCGCACACCATTAAAAACCTCAAGAAAAAGGAAAAACGATGAGATAGAAATATAAACAAACCCCAAACGTGTAAGGAAAACCACCCTTAGTAAGTCCACCCCGGGCACTACTTGATGTGGTGAAATGGTGACAGGGAAATTGCCAGATCGTCATGACCAGCCTCTTATATTCACCGATTTACCACCAAAAACTGCCTCTGGACCCAAATAACGAGATGCATTAATAATCATCCTTAAAATAGTTAATATATGATAGGTTTTGGGGGTGGTTAAAGGGGAAAAAACGGTAGATATGGTGGTTGGTGTACGACAATCTGGCAACGGTGGGTGACAGTGAAGAGGAGGAGGAGGAAGGCGGTGGACGTACGCGCGTTGTCCTGCTGAATTAAGCGATCATGGCCGCGCCTGGAGGTCCGCGGCGGTGCTGAGTGGACATGGAGTGACGTGCGAGTGTCTGAACGTTAAATGCGAGATGGGGAATTGTTTTAGCAGCAGCGGCGGCGGGGGGAAGAAGGAAACCGCTGCGGACACCCGAGGCATCACCCAACAGAACAACCTCTTCCAGGAGCAGGTGACCTCTTATTTTTGACCTTTTTTGACCTTATCTCGCCCTTTTTCAGGACTTCTAAGATCTCTATTTAAAGCCCAGAGAAAGATCTATCTACTGTCACCTTCACGCCGTTGGGGAATATCGGGAAATAGGAAAAATATGGAAAAAAATAAGAATGAAAGCCAACTCAAACACTGCCATCAACTCACATCAGCCTTATTTTTGACCTTATCTCGCCCTTATTCAGGACTTTTAAGCTCTCCACTAAAAGCCCAGAGAAAGATATATCGCCTGTCACCTTCACACTGTTAGGGAATATCGGGAAATGGGAAAAATGTGGAGAAAAATAAGAATGACAGCCCATCCCATCACTGCCATCAACTCACATAAGCCTCATTTTTGCCCATTTTTGACCTTATTACGCCCTTATTCAGGACTTTTAAGCTCTCCACTAACAGCCCAGAGAAAGATCTATCGCCTGTCACCTTCACATCGTTAGGGAATATCGGGAAATGGGAGAAATGTGGAAAAAAATAAGTATGACAGCCCATCCCATCACTGCCATCAACTCACATAAGCCTCATTTTTGCCCATTTTTGACCTTATTACGCCCTTATTCAGGACTTTTAAGCTCTCCACTAAAAGCCCAGAGAAAGATCTATCGCCTGTCACCTTCACATCGTTAGGGAATATCGGGAAATGGGAAAAATGTGGAGAAAAATAGGAATGACAGCCCATCCCATCACTGCCATCAACTCACATAAGCCTCATTTTTGCCCCTTTTTCAGGACTTAAGCTCTCCACTGAAAGCCCAAAGAATGATCTATCGCCTGTCACCTTCACGCCGTTAGGGAATATCGGGAAATGGGAGAAATATGGAAAAAATAAGTGACAGTCCATCCCATCACTGCCATCAACTCACATAAGCCCCATTTTTTTCCTTTTTGACCTTATCACGCCCCGTTTAAGCTCTCCACTTAAAGCCCAAAGAAAGATCCATCCCCTGTCACTTTCGCACTGTTAGGGAACATCGAGAAATGGGAGAAAATGGAAAAAAACAAGAATGAAAGCTCACACACCCATCCCATCACCGTCATAGCCTCCTACAAGCCCTATTTTTTGCCCTTTCCCGCCCTTTATCAGCCCTTTCAAGCTCCCTACTAAAAGTTTAAACATAGATCTAACCCCTGTCACCTTCACACCGTTAGGGAACATCGAATAACGAGAGAAATATGGAGAAAAATAAATGAAAGCAGACCCCATCACCGCCACGAACTCACATAAGCCTTACTCTACGCTCTTTTTACGCCCTTCTCAGCACTTTCACGCCCTCCACATGAAGCCTGATTAAAGACCAAATCTCTATCACTACCACACTAGCAAGGGACATTGTTAAGTCAGGAGAAATATGCAAAAAAACGATTCAGAAAGGCCTACTCACCACCACCACCGCCCTTACCTATGACCTCAGGGGTTGGGGAGCTCAGCTGACCTTGTGGTGGGCAGGGCGGGGTCACGTGTACGCCAGGTGTGTAGGAACAGGTGTGGCCACGAGCAGGTAATTCTAACACCTGTTCCTTGGGTTTGTTTACATTGGGAAGGGAAGGAGGGAGAGGTGGCTTTCCTTGTGATCATCCTTGTAGGGTTTGATTAGGCTTTAATTACCTTGTTAGTGAGCTTTCCTGGGTTGTGTCATTGTTTTGGTCATTAGTTTAAAAGGCATACTGTACTTGTATCCTTATTTTTTTCTTTGTTTCTTTTTGTGTTTTGCTTTTTTTAATTATATACTACTGTGTTAATTAGTTTTATGGGGGTAATTATCTGATTTTGGAGTGGTATTTTCATTGGTTTAATCATTTATAGTCTGAATGGGTGCAGTATATGTATATTTTCAGTTTTTCACCCACCTGTTTTCTCCTTGTAGGGTTGGGTCACATCCTGATTGCTTTGTTAATGAGCTTGCTTAGGGTAATTAGTTTGTCCATTAAGGATATTTTTAGTGATTTGGAGTCAAATTTGAAAGGGTACAGGTTACTTGTGGCCTATTCCTTTTACTTCACTTTGTAGGGTTGGGTCATGTCCTAATTACCTTGTTAATGAGCTTTCTTAGGGTAATTAACTCATCTAACATGGATATTTCTAGTGGTTTGGAGTCTAGTTTGAAAGGGCACAGTTTACTTGCACATGGCCTCTTCTTCCTTCACCTTGTAAGGCTTGGTTTTACCCTTATTACCTTGTTAATGAGTTTTAGGGGGTAATTAACTTGTTTTCAAAAGATATTTTAGTGGTTTGGTATCTGGTTCAAATGGGCTAAGGATATTGTGGCCTTTTTTCCTTTGTTCCTTGTTGGGTTGAGTTTTATCTTAATTACCATGTTAATAAGAACATAAGAACATAGGGAAGCTACAAGAGGCTGGGTGGCCTACACAGGGCAGCTCCAGAATCCCCCCCCACTACTCACGGTGGGTGAGGTGTAGTTACAGGGGTTACAGGTAGAGGCCTGATCCTCGTTATACCGACAGTACTAGGCACTCATCCAATACCCCGTCACCTTACTGCACCCACACCTCACTGCCACCTGTCGTCCTCGTCCATGTAGCTATCCAGTCTACTCTTAAAACAAGCTATCGTCCTTGCACTAACTATGTGATTGCTGAGTCTATTCCATTCCCCCACCACCCTATTACTAAACCAATGCTTGCCTATATCTCTCCTAAATCTATACTTTTCTAATTTAAATCCATTACTGCGAGTTCTATCCTGCTGGCTAATTCTCAGTACTTTACTTACATCACCTTTCTTGTAACCCTTGACCCATTTGAGTCATACTGGAGTAATGAACTGTTCTAAGAGGGTGTTTTCAGTGGTTTGGTCATTAGTTTGAATGGGCATAGATTACTTGTCTTTTTTCTTTGATCTTTGTATAATGTATTGTAAGGTTTGATTATATTTACATTGTTAATGAGTCTTACTGGGGTAATTAACTGGTCCAAGAGGGGTATTTTCAGTGGTTTGGTTACTAGTATGAATGGGCATAAGATTCATTTGGCATCATTTTCTCATACCTCATATGTTGTGGTTTTAATTATACTCTTTTTAATTAATTTTCCTGGAGTAATTAACATCTGATAAGGGTATTTTAATTGGTTTAGTTGCTGTATGAACGGACGTAGGATATTTATTATTTTTATTTTTTATCCTTTTCTGCATAGGTTCGGTTTCAACTTATTTACCTCGTTAGTTAATTAGTTTTCCTGGGGTATCCTATCACGTTTCAGCCTGAGATTCTTACCACCTAAACTTCTTCCTGCTTAAAATCCTCTAAAAAAATAATGAAGGCAGTGTAAGGCTCTGATAGTAACCCCTGATTTTGTATGTGTCTTATTAATCCTCATCAACAATATAGACTGTCCTTACCTGTTTTTCAAGGCTTGGTTAGGTTGAGTTTTTTATACTTTTTACGAGGTGAGTTTGTAATACGTCGACTCAACTCAGTGAAAATCCAGCACTTCTAACTAACTCTGTCCTTGTTCAAAAGCCAAAGTAGCTACATAACTTAATAAATACTTATGCTACCTTTAAAAATCTGATGTTAGTGAATGGACCTAGTATACCTTTCACTTTTTATTCCTGACTCTCCTCCTTACAGGTTTGTTTTTACTTTATTTATACTCCCCTTTAATTAGTTTTCTCTGGGTATTTAACTTCAATAAGAGTCATGTATTCATTGGATTAGTCACTGGTATGAAAGTTCAGGGTTTGGCTTCTTGTTCTTAATCCGGTAGCAGTGACAGGCCAAATTTGTGGCTTTACCATGTAGCATCGATGGGCCAAATTTGTGGCTTTACCATGTAGCATCGATGGGCCAAATTTGTGGCTTTACCATGTAGCATCGATGGGCCAAATTTGTGGCTTTACCGTGTAGCAGCGATGGGCCAAATTTGTGGCTTTACCGTGTAGCAGTGATGGGCCAAATTTGTGCCATGATACAAACCCCCCCAAAATAGATGATGCATAAACTGATCACAAATGCTTTGATATATATTATGAAATGGTTTGTGTGAGTGATGATTTTTTCTCATTTTTCTCGCTTAGAGGGACCATTAAGAAACATGATCCCCGCTGCTACCGGGTTAATCTTCCTCATAGGGTTTGGTTTTTACTTATCTACCTTGTTGATCTTCTTTTGACCTGTAATCCTTTGTATATATCGCTTCTTAGGTCCTCCTCCTCTCGGTCCTCTCTTCTCTTTACTCACCCACTTTGCTTTTCAATGGTACTGTTTAACTTAACTTCCCTCACTGCAATACCCTATCACACTATACTTTTCAGGATGTAATAGTGAATAAACAGTGAAGTTAGTGTAAGGGGCTGCGACTTCTAAGAACACCCTCATTCGGTTAACTTGTTGCTTCACATCTTTACCTGATTGGTTTTCTCGGGTTATAGAAGAAAGTAGGTGAAGGCAGTGGAAGGGTTGGCTAAGTACTAGGAAAACCCTTACTCAGTTTACCTTATTGATTTGATGATTGGTTCTCTTGGGTTGTAGAAGGAAGTAGGTACAGGTACAGTAAGGGTCAGGCATTAGGTCAACACCCAGATTCACTACGTCATCACTTAGTTTTCCTCTCGTATAGTTATAAGTAAATAGTGAAGGCAGTGTAAGGGTTTAATAGCAAGCCTAGCCTCTGATTTAGTGCTATGAGTCATGTTATCAGGCATTGTTATGGATGATTATCGCGATTTATCAGGCAGTTTCGAGCTTGGACAGAGTATCAAGCAGTGTGGCAAAAAATGCAGCCGTGGGGGGGACTTGTACTCACGCTGCTGCCTTATCTGATAATCTCTTTGATGATCGGATTAGCTCACATGGGCCGGAAAATAACGAGTTTTAGAAATATAAACCGGGTGAGTGTTTTGCCGCTGGAAGTACATTAGGCGGGGATTGTATTCTGTGTTGATTGTATCTGGATTTTTATCTTTGTCTGTTGGTGCTAATGGAAATTTATGAAGTAATAGCTGCTCTATTTTTTTTTTTGTTAGGCTTATAATTTCTTTTTAGTTGTGTGTGTGTGTATTTAGGTAGTTGTTATATATATGAAGTCCGTGTGTGTGTGAGTGTGTGTGCTTTGTTTGAGCCTGGAAGCACACTTTGAATCTCTACATTTGTTTTAAAATTGAAGAAAATATCACATACTTTAATTTCTGTGGTCTGTTATGTTTCTTTTAAGCACTATACACTCATGCATTTGTTCTAATAATCAAGAAATACTACATACACTTTTTATGAAGTGTTATATTTGAATGCAGCAGCGGTTTCAAGCACACAATAAGCGCATTCATTCTTACATAACAAAACAAAAAAAAAACAAAAAAAAAACCACATAGTATATCTCCTATGGGAAAGTGACATCTGGTCTGGACATTTAATCACACCACACCATAGAGAGCTAAGTCTTTAAAAGGTGTGTGTGTGTGTGTGTGTGTGTGTGTGTGTGTGTGTGTGTGTGTGTGTGTCAGGCTGAGTAATGGACTGTGGAGGACTTTCCCTACTCATCTCACCTGTTCAGAGGAGACAGGTGCAGTGACTGACCCCCACCCCACCCCCCACCCCCCAGTTGCATCACACATCCTTACAGGCATTTCTTACTAATGTACTTTTTCATTCATTCTGTATTAGTGCTCAGGGAAGGTTTGTTTTGGGTGTATATAGGACAGAGCACCTCCACCTCTACCTTGCTTTACACACCTTCCCTGGCATGCACTCCTGTCTCATACCTGAATTTTTTTTTGACGTCTTATCAGTCTTCATCAATATCGTGGCTGAATTGTCCTTGATGACCTGTTTTTCAAGTCATTGTTAGTTGATTTCGTTGATGCCACTCTTTTGACAGTCTGTGAGCCATTCTAGACCACATGCACAAACACTCAGACACTCTTCTATTCCATGAGGACGTGGTTTTAAGATGTATTTTATTTGAAGCACTATATCGAATCTGAGAGAAAAAAACTTATGTATGTATGTACCTTGAGAGAGAGAGAGAGAGAGCAATAGGAGTGGGGGGAAGAGATGGGGGTGGCAAGATGTGACCACAGTGCTCGGTAATCCATGCTGAAGCTGTTTAATCCGACAGCCAAGAGATTAGAGGTGAAATGTTGAAGCATGAAAGGAACAGACCGACAGCTGCTTCGCTTTGTCTGGTAACACTGCATGCCGGAACAGCCTCCTATTTTTCCCTTGAGGATGGGAGGTGTGCTTTTGTGTTTGTTTGTAATAAGTCAGTTGAAGGGTGAAAGTACACATAATATTTCATAAGATCATCAAATGCATCCTTTTATTATTATTATTATTATTGTTGCAAGGTTTTAGGTTTATGAAATGTCTGTGTGTGTGTGTGTGTGAGAGAGAGAGAGAGAGAGAGAGAGAGAGTTAACAGGTGTGCAGCAGATGTGTGGCTGTGTGTAAATATAGAATCACTCATATCACAGGTGTGCCAATGGGTTTTGTCAGGTGTGGGGCTTTCAGGCGTGTAATTGTATATTGATGATGATGTGACAGGTGTAGGCAGGTGTGTGATGAGGTATACTGGAATGTGGCTCAGCAGGTGTGTAGTTTCAAATGTAACAGGTGTATGTATGTCTGAACAGGTGTGTGTCATTTGTTAAAGGTGTACTCCTAGCAACAGGTGTATGATCCAATAATTAGCAGGTGTGAGTTATTAGTTTTAGATGTATTAGCAACAGGTGTGTCATTAGTTCAAGGTGTATTTGCAACAGGTGTATGGTCCAATAATTAGCAGGTGTGTAACTAAACTAACTGCAGGTTTTTTTTCATTATTTTATTATTATTATTTATTTATTTATTTATTCTTTCTTTACCTTGAGCTGTTTCCTTTACTAAAAAAAAAAAAGTGGATGTGTGCAGGTGTGTGAGTCATTAGTTAAAGGTGTACTCTAAGCAACAG
Source organism: Eriocheir sinensis (assembly GCF_024679095.1). Lineage (NCBI taxonomy): Eukaryota > Metazoa > Arthropoda > Malacostraca > Decapoda > Varunidae > Eriocheir > Eriocheir sinensis. Next base: position 4,589,820 of record NC_066561.1, on the reverse strand, counting down.
GTGTTTGGTCTTAATTAACAGGTATGTGGGACTACAGGTGGGCCAGGGCAGGTGTATGAGTCATTAGTAACAGGTGTATGATCCAATTAATAGCAGGTGTGGGGCTATACAGGTGTGCTAGGGCAGGTGTGAGTCATTAGTTCCAGGTGTAGGGTCTTAATTAACAGGTGTGTGAGTATACAGGTGGACCAGGGCAGGTTGAGTCATTAGCAACAGGTGTATGATCCAATTAATAGCAGATGTGAGTATACAGGTGTGCTAGGGCAGGTGTGAGTCATTAGTTCCAGGTGTAGGGTCTTAATTAGCAGGTGTGTGAGTATACAGGTGGACCAGGGCAGGTTGAGTCATTAGCAACAGGTGTATGATCCAATTAATAGCAGGTGTGGGACTATACAGGTGTGCTAGGGCAGGTGTGAGTCATTAGTTCCAGGTGTAGTCTTAATTAGCAGGTGTGGGATTATACAGGTGTGCCAGGGCAGGTGTATGAGTCATTAGCAACAGGTGTAGGTCTTAATTAGCAGGTGTGGGATTATACAGGTGTGCTAGGGCAGGTGTGAGTCATTAGTTCCAGGTGTTGGTCTTAATTAGCAGGTGTGGGATTATACAGGTGGGCCAGGGCAGGTGCGTTCATTGATATTCATGTTGTTCACCCCTCTGGTCCTGCATTCATGGCTTACTCATGGCTTTGTTATTTTATCACGTTCTATCTTATCACTAACTTTTTTATTCTTCTTTTTCTCGTCTTTTATCCATGGTCATATGATTTCATTGCATCGGTTTATACCTCGCATGTTTTTCTTTGCTTCCTTCCCCCTTCTCCCTCCCTTTATTTATTTTTTTTTCTTAAGTCTTCTTTCTTCTTATTTTTCTTTGTTTACCATCCTTATTTTTCCTTATGGGGTTGGACTGTTTTTTTGATATTATTATTATTATTATATTGATTATTTTGTTTTATTTTATGATTTTTATTTTATTCATTCATTCATTCTATGTGTGTGTGTGTGTGTGTGTGTGACAGATGCAAGAGTTTGGGTTGAGTCTTTTAATGATTCATGATAGTACTTTCTTCTCCTTATTTCAAGTTATCCTATTCATCTGTAAGGCATGTTTTCTGATACTTTCGGCTCTCACAACTAATATTTCCCAGGGCCAGAAAGGATATCAGTTGGGTTCTCACAAGAGCTTTTCACGATTATAGTGCAAAAGCCTCGTCAGACTATCACTAGGCTCACAAAACTACCCATAAGGAAAAACAACCTCTACTAAAACCTTATTAAATGTTGGTGTCTCGGCCCTGATATATTTGAGATTATGGGACTTTGGTTTGCCTTGGTTTTCATGTGTGCTGTTCTTGCATACGAAAAACACAACCTCCATGAAAACCTTATCAAATGTTGGTGTCTAGGGATAGTATTATAAGACCTTTTTGCTTCTCACATCAACTATTTCTAAAGGTCAAAGAGGGGATCAGTCGGGTTCTAATGAGTGTTTCTTTAGGTTCATGGTACAGGAGAAGGGTCAGACTACCACCAGGGCCGTAAAACTAATCTGGAAATGCCCAAAACTCCTACGAAAGCCTTGTCAAATATGTGAACTTTGGCGACGAAATGTTTAGTAATACAGCCCAAGACCCTGGTATGTTATTGAGATCATGAGACTTTGATCTGTCTTGGTTAGGTTTTCACATGTGTTATTCCTGCATATGAGAGTGTATATATGTAGTTTAGGGTGACCCGCCTTTCACATACATCCCAGAAACTTTCAGAATACGAGATAACACATGAAAGGCTGTTTACTGTTTGCGCATTCAACCATTGTTTTCCTTGTCATGACATAATGGGCCAGAGATGTGGGCAGTCTCGTTAAGTCTCTGGAAGTTGTAGAGAAAGATGATAAGGCGTAAAAAGTTAAAATACTTAAAAGAGGGAGAAAAAATAGGGGATGAAAAATACATAATAAGTAAAAGAGGAAAAAGAAGGAAAAATACATAATACATAAAAATACATGAAAGAAGGAAAAATACATAATACATAAAAGAGGAAAAAGAAGGAATAATACATAAAAATACATGAAAGAAGGAAAAATACATAATACATAAAAGAAAGAAAAACATAATACATAAAAATACATAAAAGGGGGAGAAAAAATAGAAAAGAATAAGTGAAATGATGAAAACAGATAAGGTGTAGAAGGAGAGGAAAAGAGAAGAGAAAATATATTAGAATAGGTGAAATACTAAGAATAGCTAACTTATAGAGAGAGAAAAAGGAGGAAAAGTAGATAAAAATAGGTAAAATGATGAAAGTAGATGAGATGTAGAAGGAGAGAGAAAATTAGAAGAATAGTGAAAAAGGAAAAACAGATAAGATGTAGGAAAGGAAAAAATATAGAAAAATAAGCAAGGGCGTGAAAAAAAAAAAGAGAAAACAATAATGAAAAAAAAAAAGGCCTGCTAGTTACTGCTCCTAAAATATGAAGCTCCTAAAGTATGAAATATCTGCGTCAAAATTGGAAACAAAGCGACACACACACAAAGCAAACAAATGGGACTGCTTGCAAGAAACATATAAGGCGTCTGGGGGAGCATTGACGTAAGGGGACAAATCACATGTTATCTAGTTTGCCACGGGAATGACCGACTGCATATATCCCATGAAGAACAGGATAAAAGTTGCACACGTAGATCGACCATCGGTACACCAACTTTTTTATTTATTTACTTTTTTACAACAAAGGAGACAGCTCAAGGGCACAAAAAAAGGAAACAATAATAAAAAAAAGCCCGCTACTCGCTGCCCCTAAAAAAAAAAATCAGAATAGCTGGCTGAAATACAACTACAAGATCTCATTTCCTTTCTAGCACATTTCTTCCTGTTACAGATGTGTGGTCTTTCTTTCCTAGTGTGCAAATGATGGAAAATGTCTGTCCCTTTGTCCCCCTTCTCCAGACACCTCATAAGTTCTTCAGTAAAATGATGATGGTGATGATGATTATCTTTCCTACAAATGTGAAAATAATGGGAGTACGGCTTCCACAGATTGTAGGAGGAGGAGGAGGAAGAGTGTAGCATTCAGGAGTAGGAGGGAGAGGAGGTAGAAGAAAAGGATTGGTAGGAGGAGGAGGGATTGGAAAAGTGTATTATTCAGGAGTGGTAGGAGGAGGAGGTGGAAGAAAAGGAGTGGTAGGAGGAGATGGAGGAATAGGAAAAGTGTATTATTCAGGAGGAGGAGGAATAGGAAGAGTGTAGCATTTAGTAGTAGGAGGAAGAGGAAGAAAAGGAGGAGGAATAGAAAAAGAGATTAGCATTTAAATCCCATCCAGAGCCCCAGCCTGAGAGATATAGGATGTAGGGGCAAGGAGATTGAAGGGGAAGACTCTTTTATCTAATGTGCTTGTGCTGGTCTCCTAACCTTATGGTGTCATCACTGCCATCACAGGAAATGCCAGATACCGTGTCTCCCTCCTGTACATCTTAAAGGTCATCTCTTCCTCTGTGTGAACGTTTGTGTGTCTGTGTGTGTGTGGGTATGTATGTATGTAGACTTCTTTTTGTTTATTTATATATTATTGTTATTTATTTTTTTATTTACTTTTTTTTCCCTAGTTTGCCCTTGAGCTGTGTCCTTTACTGAAAAACAGTGTATGTATGTATGTATGTATGTGTGAAGAGGTAGAGAAAATGGAGATAAGAGGTAGCCTATAGGAGATGAGAGAGAGAGAGAGAGAGAGAAATAAAGTGTTGCAGGCAATGTTTGGTATGTAAGGAGGAAAACATCAAGACACCATTGCAACTGTTTTGGAATTCTCAGTGACAACTTTCTCCTTTTTCTTCCCCTACTATCTAAACAGTAATATCTCATGGTCTATACAGGCTCATAGTGGGGTTCATTTACCATCTCTTAAGTTACGCTTGGCAGTCTGAGTTAGTTAAAAATTTGGTCATAATCATAGTTTCTGAAAAAAAAAAGTTCATTCTTCAAAAAAATAAGAAAATGAAAACTTCTTGGTGGGGAGGATAGGGAAGTAGGGAGTCATGGCTTAGTCCCAGGTAGATGTTAGCTTATTATTTAGTGACCACAATATTTATCTTCCTCACAGGCCTTAACACAAATCCAAATCTCACTCAATATACAAAACTACTCATCCTTCTCCTTCTCTGTTTAGCCACACGACTACTTAATATTTCTGTTACACCTGTTGCTTAAAATACCTTGTTCACAGCCTTTAACTTCCTCACAGGCCTTAACACAAATTCAAATCTCACTCTCAATATACAAAACTACTCACATCCTTCTCTGTTTAGCCACACGACTACTTAATATTTCTGTTACACCTGTTGCTTAAAATACACTGTTCACAGCCTTTAACTTCCTCACAGGCCTTAACACAAATCCAAATCTCACTCTCAATATACAAAACTACTAACGTCCTTCTCTGTTTAGCCACACAACTACTTAAGATTTCTGTTACACCTGTTGCTTAAAATACACTGTTCACAGCCTTTAACTTCCTCACAGGCCTTAACACAAATCAAATCTCACTTTCAATATACAAAACTACTCATCCTTCTCCTTCTCTGTTTAGCCACACAACTACTTAATATTTCTGTTACACCTGTTGCTTAAAATACACTGTTCACAGCCTTTATCTTCCTCACAGGCCTTAACACAAATCCAAATCTCACTTTCAATATACAAAACTACTCATCCTTCTCCTTCTCTGTTTAGCCACACAACTACTTAATACATTTCTGTGGCACCTGTTGCTGAAAGGACACTGTTAACATATAAGATCATACTCCTGTCCGGTCTCCAAACAATGCGATATTAAAATCTACAGTGACCACAACCTTGTCATCTCTTGTAGGCGTCAGTAATACAAATCTTTCTCTGCACTCAATATACAAACCTTCACATCCTTCTCCCTCTTCTCTGTTTAGTCCCACAACTCCTATTTCCTGTTACCAGATAAGATCACACTTCTGTCCAGTCTCCAAACAACGCTTTATTATAATCTACAGTGACCACAACTTTGTCCTCTCTCTTGCAGGCATCAGTAATACATAGCTTTCCCACCCACTGTATGATGTGTGGGTTTGTTTCGGTCCACGTTTCACTGTGTCGTTGTTCGTTCTGTTGTTCATTTCGCCCCGTGCACCCTGCTACAGCCCGTTTTGTATTGGCACCTCAGTTCGCCTATTTGAAAAGCCCTTATTAGAAGTTGCCGGGATTTCATGGACTGTTTTGTGATCCTAGCGACTTCTGGACCTTGAACGGGAAAATCACCCACTCATGAAAATCCAGTTAATCTTCCCTGTGGCATTGGAAAAATAGTTGCAGTAAGAGCCCGGTATATTTAACCTGGTAGCCGCGGGGATCATGTTTCTTAATGGTCTCTCTAAGCGTGAAAAATGAGAAAAAATCATCACTCACACAAACCATTTCATAATATATATCGAAGCATTTGGGATCAGTTTATGTATCATCTATTTTGGGGGGTTTAAATTGTCACACAAATTTGGCCTGTCGTTGCTACACGGTAAAGCCACAAATTTGGCCCGTCGCTGCTACCAGGTTAATGATATGGACCTATGTGTCAGAGTCTCCTATCACACCTCCACCAGCTAACACGTGCACAGTCACTCCGAGTAAGGCACAAAGGACTTGCAGCTTTTTCCTTAGACCTATTATAGAAACTTGATAGACCCACAGTATACAAAGCAATACTCACATCCCTCTTCTTCTCTGCTACCTCTACAACAACCTTATCAAATGCTGGTGTCTCGGCCCTGATGTATTTAAGATTATGGGACTTTGATTTGTATTAGTTAAGTTTTCACATGTGCTACTCCTGCATATGAAAACACAACCCTCCTTCTCTGGTTATTCATACAACTACTGTTAATTACTCCGTCATATACCTGTTGCCAAGTTGTTGTTTTTCCATCAAGGGAGGCAGCTCAAGGCCAAAAAAACAAACTGCAATGAAAAAAACCAACTAGACACTTCTCGGAAAAAAGAATGATGAGTCAGAGAAGAGGTCAGTCAAAGGTTGGGTGGAGAGGTGTCTTGATACTTAACAAATGACGATATACTCTTGTCCAAGCTCAGAGCATTCCTGTTATCAAGAATCACCACATTTAATCATCACATCCTGTTAGCTAGAATCATCACAGCCACGTCATCTCCCTCACAGGCCTCAACACAACTCCCCCCCCCCCCCCCACCTTTTTCCTCCCTTCCTTCGAATATAGAAAATAATGCTCACATCCTTGGTAATCCAGTTCTAGTATTTTCTTTATTTTGTATGCTATTTTCCGGTTTTTTAATGTCACTTGGCTAATTAAAAATTATTATTATTATTGCTTTTATTTTTAGTATATAGCATTTATTTTGTATACTATTGTTATTATTATTATTATTATTATTATCAATACTTATTAGGATAGTACAGTCTTTTTTTTGTACACTTTGCTATTTTTCTGTTTTTATATATGCCATTTTGTGAAATTAAATTATCATTATTATTATTGTTATCATCATTATCTCCTCTCCCACAGGTGCCAACACCGCCGCTCACCAGCCCACAGAACAATGACCTCAGCAACACCTCCAGGGTACCGGCCGACATTCAGGGGCAACGCCCCGTCAACGGCCTCAACACCCTGCCTTCCCCGCCAGACCCTGAGGGAACGGCGTCCACCTCAAAGATCTTCGTTGCGCTCTACGACTACGACGCGCGGACGGACGAAGACCTGAGCTTCCGCAAGGGGGAGCACCTGGAGATCCTGAACGACACACAGGGAGACTGGTGGTTCGCGCGCTCCAAGGCCACCAAACAGGAAGGCTACATCCCCTCTAACTATGTGGCCAAGCTGAAGAGTATAGAGGCTGAGCCGTGAGTGTTGACGTTGGGTTGTGTGAGGGGGAAGGAGGCTGTGGAGGAGGGGGTTTTGTTCTATGTGTAGTGGGTTGTGCTGGGTTGGGGGGGAGGGGAGGGGGAAGGTTTGTGTTGTGTGTTTGGGGCTAAGTTGTTCTGGTGGGTTGGTGTGTTTAATCATCCTGGCGACCCACTCACTAAATGTATGTTTTTATTTATCATATGTTATTTTTTTGGTTATGTGAGTGTGTGTGAGTATAATTTCATGGTATCCCACATCCTAAACCAATGAGGATGGGCTTCCCTTTGCTTCTCCTGTCCAGTCACTGCAGTTCACATCAGTTTAAACTTTAAGTCCAGAATCCATTAATGTATTGGTGAACAGATAAATCATTCAGTTTAAAAGAGACTACTACAGTTTGATTTTCAGTTTCAAAGGGCTTACATTTTCAGTTTGTTTCAAAGAGCTGACGTTTTTAGTTTCAAATAGCTTAAAAATTTGTTTCAATGAGCATGTATTTTCAGTTTCAAAGATTATATACTGTTTCAAAGATTTAACATTGTTTCAAAGCTTACAAATTTCAGTGTCAAAGAACATACATTTTCAGTTTCAGAGTTTGTGTATACATTTTCAATTTCAAAAGTTTATATTCACAGTTTCATAGTTTCACAGAGCATACAGTTTCAGAGTTTCACAGAGCATACAGTTTCATAGTTTCACAGAGCATACAGTTTCATAGTTTCACAGAGCATACAGTTTCATAGTTTCACAGAGCATACAGTTTCAGAGTTTCACAGAGCATACAGTTTCATAGTTTCACAGAGCATACAGTTTCATAGTTTCACAGAGCATACAGTTTCATAGTTTCACAGAGCATACAGTTTCAGAGTTTGTGCATACATTTTCAATTTCAAAAGTTTATATTCACAGTTTCATAGTTTCACCGAGCACACAGTTTCAGAGTTTGTGTATACATTTTCAATTTCAAAAGTTTATATTCACAGTTTCATAGTTTCACCGAGCACACAGTTTCAGAGTTTGTGCATACATTGTCATAGTTTCACAGAGCATACAGTTTGCATTGTTTAGCATACAGTTTCATAGTTTCACAGAGCATACAGTTTCATAGTTTCACAGAGCATACAGTTTCATAGTTTCACAGAGCATACAGTTTCATAGTTTCACAGAGCATACAGTTTCATAGTTTCACAGAGCATACAGTTTCAGAGTTTGTGCATACATTTTCAATTTCAGCAAACATTTTTAGCTTCAGTTTCAAAAGTTTATATTCACACTTTCAAAGGTTGGTATTGTCAGATGCTCCCGCCCCTCACACCAGCTATTTCCAAAGACCAAAAAGGAGGTTAATCGAGTTCCAATGAGTGTTCTTTTAGGTTCACGGTACAGAAGAAGGCTCAGACTACCAACAGGGTCATACAAGTACCCCTGGAAATGCCCTAAACTCCCATGAAAGACTAGTAAATTACGTGTTCTTGGGCGCAGAAATGTTTAAAAATGTGGCCCATAGTTTCACAAAGCATACAGTTTCAGTTTCAAAGAGGACCATTTACACTGACTTCCTAAACACCATCTAATTTCCTTTCTATTTTTCCCAGATGGTACTTCCTGAACACCATCTAATTTCCTTCCTACTTTTCCCAGATGGTACTTTGGGCGGATCAAGAGGATAGAGGCGGAGAAGAAGCTGTTATTGCCGGAGAACGAACACGGGGCCTTCTTGATACGTGACTCGGAGAGCAGAAGAAACGACTACTCTCTCTCGGGTGAGTCATGAGCGAGTCACTCTTATCCTCTTTTATCAGTAGCCATTCATTCATTTGGTGCCTTTGTTCTTGCTTGGCTTCCTTCATTCTTACTAAACTTGCCTGAGGGGGGGTGGGGGGCGCCATTACTGACTTTGTCCCCGGGCGCCAGCAACCCTCGCGACGCCACTGCCTATGACTAAAGCACACTATTCTTAACCTTCCATACACTGTCTTACCTTGTCTGGCTCTAAATATTGCCAATTCAGTCACTTTAAATCCTCTCTATCGGCTACCATTCATCCATTGCTGCCTTTGTTCTTGTTTGTCTCCCTTCATTCTTCAGAGGCTTCGTGGTGCAGTGGTTAGCACACTCGGCTCACAACCGAGAGAGCTCAGGTTCGATTCCCGGGCGGAGTGGAAAAGTTTGGGCGGCTTTTCCGATACCTTACGCCCCTGTCCACCCAGCAGTGAATGGGTACCAGGTATTAATCGGGGGTTGTGTCCCGTCTCCTGGGATCTGTTTCCTTCCCCTTCTGTCTCTCTCCGGCATATGACCACAGATGCTGCGCTGACTAAATGAAACTTTCCTTTTTTCCGGCCACCCTCTGCAGTGCGGGACGGGGACACGGTGAAGCACTACAGGATCCGCCAACTGGACGAGGGCGGGTTCTTCATCGCGCGCCGCACCACCTTCCGCACACTGCAGGAGCTGGTCGAGCACTACACCAAGGACGCCGACGGGCTCTGCGTCAACCTCAGGAAGGCTTGCATACAGGTGGGTGTTTGGGGAACTGTAAGTGGGTGTTGGTGTAGTAGTAAGTGGGTGTGGGTGGGTTGGTGTGGTTGTAAGTAGCTTTTGGTGGAGTAAGGATCGGACTTTTAGTGGTTTTAGGTGTGGTAGTGACCGGGTTTGTGGTGGTTTTAAAGGATTGGACTTGTAGTGGGTTTAGTTTTGCCTGTGATTAAGTTCGTATAGACTTCAGGTATTGGGTTTGTAGTTGCTTAAAGTGGTGGTTTTAGAGAATTAGACTCCAGTGGGTTTAGTTGTATCAATGATTAGGTTTTACTGGGTTCAAGGGGACAAGGCTGTGAGGATAGTCATTTTGGGTGTGGTAGGGATTGGGTTCACAGTGAGGCTTGTTGTGGCAGTGATTGGGTTTGGGGTTGGTGTGGCTGTGATTGGGTATGCAGTGGATTTTGGTGGATCAATGGATTACATTAGGATTCATATCGTCGAAAGAAAAAAAACTACGAAAAATTTAGCTGCCGTATAAAAGGAAGTTGAGTATGTAAGTTTAGGGTGTATGTGTGTGGTAGTGTGTTAGGTGTGTGTGTCAGAGTATCGTATAAATGTGTGTGTTGGGATGAGGGTGCTTGGATAGGGTATGTATGTGTGTGGGGGTTGGGGTGGGGAAGATGTTAGTGGTTGTAATAGCATCATAGTGGTAGTGTGTGTGATTGCGGGATAATAGTTTTGGACATGTATGTAGTGCGGTGATTGTGGGTGTGTTTGTGGTCGTGTGGTAATAGGTTTGGGTGTCTCTGTGGCAGAAAGCTTTTAGGTAGCTCTGGTTGTCGATTTAGGTGTGTATGTGGTCATGAAAAGTATATTTGACTGCACACTTTTCACAAACAGGTTAAAAGTGAATGTGTAAAAATAGACGTATCATAACACAGCCTAAAACAACTACATCAATTGAGATCTTCCCATATTCTGAGCCTTGTTTTTATCGGTCTTGGGTGTGGGCGCCTGTGAGTGTCGGGAGATTGGTCGAACTCTATTAGTGACGGTAAAGTGCATTTAGTCCATTTCCTAAACCAGGTGTAGATAAAACAACCCTTGATATCCAGGCTCTTAAAATACACAGGCCTTCCTATACAAACACAACCCTTTAGTGTGTCAGGTGTTTGGCTTTCTATTGGTGACAGTAGTGTGCATTTAGTCCATTCCCTAAACCATAAAATAACCCTTGATATCCATGTCCCTAAAATACATAGGGTCATATTTTAAAACATTTTGTCGCCCAAGTTCACATATTTGACATGGCTTTTGTAGGAGCTGTAGGCCTTTCCAGGGGTAGTTTTATGACCCTGGTGGTAGTTTGACCCTTCTTCTGTGCCATGAACCTTAAAAAACACTCATGAAAACCCGATTGATCCCCTCTTTGACCTTTAGAAATAGTTGATGTGAGAAGCGATGGTGTCTTAAAATACAACCCATAGTCCTTTCTAGATGAACGCAACCCTTTAGTGTGAATAGTGAGGGGGAAGGAGGAGGAGGAGGAGAAAAGAAGAGGATGAAGATGGGAATGGTAAAGAGGGTAGGGAAGGAGAAGGGTAAAAGAGGATACAGAAATAACAGGAATAAAGAAGGAATGTGAAAGTAAGGAAGAAGGGGGGAGGAGAAGGAAAGATAAACATTGAGGGAAAGGAAGAGGGAAGAAAAGAATGAGAAGGAGAAAGGAAGAGGAGAGTGAAAAGTCCGAATAAGAAGGGGAAGAAGAGAATGAGGAAGAAGGGAAGAAGTGAGTGAGAAGGTCGAATAAAGAGGGGAAGAAGTAGAAGAAAAGAATGAGAAGTAGAGAATGTAGGGAGGTAAACTAAGAGTAGGAAGAGAAGCCACCTTGAATATATGTCCTTATAACACAAAGCCTTTCCTATACACACAAGACCTTTTAGTGTGTTCTTATGCGTGATTTTATAAGTGTCACATTAGTATTTATTGTTACTCGGCAAGATTGGCTTTTATTCCATTTTGGGGACGGCAAGACTGTATAAGGACAGATATTAAGGGTTTCTTCTCTCCCTGCCCTTTGTTTATCCTCCCAACATTCTATACTTCTTTTCTTCTCCTTCTTCCCCTCCTTATTCAGCTTTCTTACTCACTTCTTCCCATCTCCTCATTATTTTCCTTCCTCATTCTTGTTCGATTTTCAGAGTCAGTCGAAATATTACAAAATCACGTCTCATTAGTACTTATTAACAGTTATGTGGTTAGTTTCGCTCTGTAATTCTTTTTTTGGGGACGCAGTTTTTTAGAAGTGTTGCATTTTTACGGTTGTCGACATTTTTCAAACTCAGTCATAAAAAGTTATATCACTACTAAGGTTACTAAGGTTGGTATTGTAACACACTTTTGCTTCTCACATCAGCTACTTATAAAGGGTCAAAGAGGGGGTCAGTCAGGTTCTAATGAGTGTTTCTTTAGGTTCATGGTATAGAAGAAGGGTCAAACTGCCACCAGGGTCGTAAAACTATCCCTGGAAATGCCCACAACTCCTATGAAAGCCTTGTCAAATATGTGTTCTTGGATGACGAAATGTTTATAATACGACCCTAAAGACTAATGCAACCTTTAAATAATCAGCTGTTAGATTACTCAGGCAGTGGTGTTTAGACTTGTGTGAGACCAAGACCAACTAATCTTAGACCCCAGCTGTTAGACCATCACTGGGAACACAAACAGCAGGGCAAACAGTGACTCTCTAACACCCTACATGGCACACAAGGTGGGGTGTTTGAGACAGGTCCTTGCTGCGCTATCCATGAACGTAGCAAGGTAGTTATTGTTTATGTTTATTTTTGTTCCTGGTGCTTCTTCCTCTTACTCCTTGATCCTTTAGGGAGTACAACTTGAGGTGGTAATATCCGTGATCCCTTTGACCTGATCCTCTGTTACAGCGAATGAAGGTTTCTTGTAGTCTTAAATGCACAGTAGTTTGCGTATTCATTAGTCCTATATTGACCAATAACTTGAATGTATGATAATTTGTAATTTTTTTTGGATCATATGAATTCTGATACATTACCAACAGAACTCTTAATCAGATTAAATTTATTTCTGTACAGTGTATTCTGCAATATATTCCCTGCATGGTATTGTTCATTTTGACCTTAATTTTCTCTGGAAGTCATGATGAGAAACTGGTCTATTAATTGATTTCAGAATAAGTGTAGTCATTTTTTTCCTATTTTTCCCATCATCCAGTGCTTGTAAAGTGATGATGAGTAGTTTAAAGGAAGGGCAGAGAATGAATGAGTGAATGTGGAGGTATTTTGTGGTGTTTCTTAACGGTTTTCCTTTCTTTCAAATTACTCTCCTCTCACCACCGGGGAATAAAAGGCTGTAAGTTGATGGGTGAATTCTGTAGTTGACTGACTGCATGACGCCCTGTGGATGAAGACCTGCATCTCATAGTCCGCCTAACACGTAACCTTAGCCGGTCCACGGGCCAGGGAATGAGCAGCATGGGGTTGAGGGACGGGAGTTGCAGCGCTGCCTGCCTGCCGCCCCTCACACTCAGAGCTTTGTCACTGTCCGTAGAGCTTGTTGTCACACCGTAGACTTGACTCTGAGAGGAACGCACACAGTAACCAGCCCTCGGGCCGCTGTGTTTGTGCTGCTGTTACTGGGATGACCATTAGAGCAGTAACTGGACCTTGGGGCAGAAGCATAAGGAGTCTGTGGAGATCCGTGCACTGTCTTGTGTAGCTGCTGCTGTGCACACATCCTGGAACTGTATTACTTGCATGGTGCTGCTGCTGCTGCTGTGGTGTTGGGTGGTAGATTGGTTGGCCTTGGTACGTACTCTTTGAACGAGCTGTCGTGTTGCAAGTGGAAGGAGTGCTGCTGCTGCTGCTGCCCCCTCTGTTACCATTAGAGATGAGTTGTTGTATGTGTGTGTGTGTGTGTGTGTGTGCACAGCTGCCAGGACAGTGGAAGTCTGTCTTTGAGAAATGTATTGTTTCCACTGTGCTGAAAGAAAACTATATATGTTGATTTTCAGTGATATCTTTCCTCTTCAATGCATTTTGACTCGTGGGTGGATGAAGAACCAATTTGAACTGGTTTGAATGAAACATTTTGACAAGGCTAAGGTACAGCTCATTCGTCAAATGGAAAACTAACTTTATGATGGTACTCACAGCCTGTTGCTAACCCTGCCATCAAGAGGTTGAGAGTAGATGCTTCACTAAGGCATGTTCTTTAGACTAAGATCACAACACTATACTATTAGCAGTAACATGCACTGACAGTCTTTGATGAGTCATGATCAGAAGCAAACACACAGTAGTTGCAGTGGCAGTGTGTCCAGTGTCAAGGGGTGGAGGGGCTCACTGTCAACAGACTCTCCACTGACTAACATTTGAACTCCTCACCGTCCTCCTGCCACTAACCCAACCCTCATGGTCTGCACAGATTGAGAAGCCAGTCACAGCGGGTCTGTCCCACAACACACGTGACCAGTGGGAGATCGACCGCTCGTCACTCAAGTTTGTGCGCAAGCTTGGCCATGGACAGTTTGGTGAGGTGTGGGAGGGCCTCTGGAACAACACTACACCTGTTGCCATCAAAACACTCAAGCCTGGTGAGTCTTTGTTTACCTTCTGTTTCCCTTTCCTACACTGCCTCCATGGAAACAGGATTCTCTACTTACCAGAAGACACTTGTATATGTGGGCCCTAGTTGAGGTCTGGGCGGGGGAGAGAGTGTAATCACGCCAAACTACTGCGGCTCTCAAACGACCCATTCATTTACCCTTCTCATCCATGTTACTGATACTATTGTTTGCAAATGGATGGGAATCAAAACAAAGAAGGGAAGGTCTTCACAAAACATTTGGTCACAAGTTGCTGTTGGATAGACTTGAAAGTTGAGAACAAAATGAAGTGGACAAAGTATTCTGGATATATATGATCATAAGTAGATATATTTTACTAGTAGGGTAGACCTGGAAATGAACAAAAGCATAAGTGGAAAGGAAGTTCTGCACACACTACAACAACCTCAGGATTAGAAGCATCATCGGCAGGACAGGTCAGGGCAGGTGGCGAGACTAACGAACCATCCCTCCACAGGCACAATGGACCCCAAGGACTTCCTGGCCGAGGCGCAGATCATGAAGAAGCTGCGGCACCCCAAGTTGATCCAGCTGTACGCCGTGTGCACGCTGGAGGAGCCCATCTACATCATCACCGAGCTCATGAAGAACGGCTCACTCCTAGAATACCTGCAGGGTGGGTGGGGCTCCTCTGTGTGTGTGTGTGTGTGTGTGTGTGTTCTCTGTGGCTCCATAAAGAGTTAAGGAATTGGTAAAGATGTGAAAGTGTTGTCTAAATGTTGACGGATTGGTTAGGAAGTGTTGTCTGGGAAATGGTTATGACGTGAGGAAGAGGAGGAAGCAGATGATTGATAAAAGAGATAATGGGAAGGAGAAAGAGGAGGAGGATGACAATGATAATACTGAGAAGGATGAGAGTTCGGATGATAATAATAAGGAAGAGAAGGAAAATAATGATAATGAAGAGAGGATTGATGATGAACATTGCTTAACATCGTGAATACTTAAGATCACTATCATTATCATCACCGTCATGTTGGCAGGTAAGGGGCGAACTCTGAAGCTGAACAGCCTGATCGACATGGCGGCCCAGATAGCGGCGGGCATGGCGTACCTCGAGTCGCAGAACTACATCCACCGGGACCTGGCGGCGCGGAATGTCCTCGTCGGGGACAACAACATCGTCAAGATCGCTGACTTTGGCCTGGCGAGACTCATCAAGGTGGGCCGGCCGGGGGTGTTTGTTTGTTGGGTTCATGTTCATTATTTTGTTTTCTTTTCCTTAACCTGTCTCTTGTTTTTTCTCTTCGTTTTTCTTTCATTACTTTTTTCTTTTCTTTTCCTTAACCTGTCTTGTTTTTTCTCTTCGTTTTTCTTTTGCTTACTTTTACTTTTTCTTACTTTCCTTTATTTCTGTTGACTGTCGTGTTTTCTTCTTATTTTTTATATATATTTTTTTTGCTTGTCAGTCTTTTGTTTTGTTACGTTTTGGTATTTCTCTTCTCGCCTCTACTTTTCATTTGTTTGCATTTTTTGTTTTTGTTTTTATTTATTTTGTTTTTATTTCATTGCCTTCTGCTTAGTTATTGTTTTATTTTTATTGTTTGCTTATTTATTTATTGTTTATTTAGTTCAGTTGTTTTTCTTTCATCGATTTCTGCTTATTTATTGTTACGTCTTGTTTTTTATTATTATTTTGGCTTGTCTTTTTCTTCCCCCTTTTCCTCTACTTTGTTCTTTTTTTCTTGTCTTTAATCTTGCTTTCTGTTCAGACTTAAATATGTACCTTGTTTTGTTTTGTTTTTTCATTGCCTCCTGCTTTTCATTTCTGTCCTTTTCAGTCTTTGTGTGTCTTTTTTTTCTTGTCAGTTATGTCATGTTTTGTCTTTTTTTTATGTTCTTTTTCCCTTTTTTGTATCTTGCTTTCTGTCAAAACTTAGCTTTTTTTTCCAGTCAAAACTTGGCTATGTGATTTTTTTTTCTGTTCTCGTACTTTTTTCCTTATTTTTTTCTTAATTTTGTCACATTTGCTTGTTTTCATTTTTCCTTTTTTTTACCATTTTTTTGCTTTTTCTGTAGGTTTTTTCCGGTTCAGTTCCAAGTTTCCCTATTTATCTATTCATTTTATTTTGTTTTATTTATTTATTTATTTCATATATTTTTTTCTTAGTGAATGGCATGGTGGTGAAAATTTTTTATTACTCTTATAATTTACTGTTGCTATTATTTGTTAGTTCTAAGTGGTGGTGGTGGTGGTGGTGGTTTACTCCTGACTCACTCATTCCCTACAGTACCAGTCAGTCAGTCACCTTTAAGTGGTGTTTTTGATTGCCTTCTTGGGAATATGACTCATTCAGAGGGTTTATAATAATAACTCTGAGTGGTTTTCACCCATTATGTTTACTGGTGATTGCCCCGCTCTTAGGCTTTCACTGATACCAGGAGACATTGAGACCTTGTGTTGCTATAGTTTGGGGTGAGGGGATACTAAAGAAAATGTGTTGTTTGTTTGATAATTGTCTTGAAGTGTGATCGTCACTCAAAGCAGACCTTGACTTGTCACTGAGTCGCTCACTGTTCAAAATGTGATAGGTTTATTGTCTTTTATTTTGTAAGTCCGTGCAGTAACCCACTATTCTTCTCTCTATTCTTCTATCTTTTAAGAATAAGGTAAGAACAGTTTGTCTTTCCTTATATTCTTCGTTAATCTGTTTTTTGTCCTGCCTCCTTTTCTATGTGTTGACACACACACTCCACCCATCACTTCTCTTCTTCCCTGGAGGATGATGAGGAGCTAGACTTCAATAGTGTAAAGAAACTGTAGAATGCAATAGCTAAAGAGAACCCAGCACATAGGAAGTGTTCCTTAAAGGTTCAACCTTTAGCCACAAAACTACCTTGTAGGGTTTCATCCCTGTGTCAGTAGTAAAGAAGAGTATGTAAAGTAACATAATATTCACAGATGGTAGATTGTACTTTACATGTCATAATAAGTCAAGATTACTTGCTTTGGTTCTCTGAATGCAATGATTTTGGAGTGTGTAAAAGCTTGCAGTAATGGGCGAGAGACTAATGACTTGACACCACCTCCTGCCTGGCACGGGGCGGTGTCAGGAAGGCTGTACAGATCCTTCAGTGAAGAACGTTTACCAACAGATTACATTTGCTTTGGTAATCACTACTTTTAATTTTCACCAGGATTCATAATACAGCATGAGGGTGTGTGTGTGTGTGTGGATGTGTGTAATTGCAGTCCATTATTTGTTGATTATTTGAACTCTTGTGTGTGCCACGTTTGTCTTTGTTGTCATACACATTACTGTTGTCTCTGAGAAGCCTTACATCGCACTCCTCTTTGGGGTGCCCTGTGGTGGCGCCCCAGCAGTGTGGAAAATGCCTCCTACTCATTGCCTTCAGAACAAAGAAAAAGCAGAATCATTATTGCCATCTATAATTATAAACTTCCTCAGTGTTTCTCTTTTTGGGTATTTTCAACACTGCCATAAACTCTGTAAGTTAGTGTTGAAATAAATGCATAAATTCTGCACACTTAACTACTAAACTCTGGGCCTTCAACGTGAAGATAGTGGCATTGCGTTAGCTTCACCTTGGAGGGCTGCACTCTGTCTGTGTGAGTATGTGTGTGTCTATGTGGGTGGGTGTACAACAGGGTTACTCCTCTGCTGTAGGTATAGGTTAAGGGTTACAGATGTCAGGCTCAACACCATGGCTCAGGCTCTCCCCTTGACCTGCTTTGCATTCCCTAGCCTTTGCTCTGTTGATAGTGCTTGGATAGGCAGACTGCCCGCCAAAGGACAAGCTGGGGCACTGAGCACAACACAAAACTCAGGACGTGCTAACCTAACAGTGGAGAACCCGAGCCATGCAAGGGGTGGCTGGTGGACGGTTCACAGTCGAAGCTTGGCACCTGTTTTCATCATCAAGGGCCCAGCCATTCTCACTCATTCCCTGGAGTATCAGTCCGTCACCTTTGAGTTACATCTTGGTATGGGGCTGTATTTGTTTTGTCATCAGAGCCACAGCCAAAAACTCAAAAGAAAACTTGGGCTGCATGTTCCACTGAGTCAGGGTGTCACTCCTCAGTATACACGCCACAATACTCACGCTGGGTGGTGGAGGAATGACATGGTTTGGCGGGGCAGGTGACACACTTTGGTGGTGGCGAGGTGACGTTGGTAAGTGCAAGGTGTGAGTGGCTTAGTTCAGTGTGCCAGGGACCACCACATGCTGTCTTGTTGCACTGGAGTAGTCACAGAGAGGCAGACAGAACAGGTGTAGTACTAACCAGCCCCAAGCACTAAGGGCAGGGGTGTTGTGGCCTCGGCAGGTTAATGAACAACTTAACACCCCACCCACCAGTTTTGAGCCAAGGAAGTTGTGTATTAATTCCTGGTCGTGGCCAGTATTGAAGGTTTTGCCACTAAATCTTTAGGGTATGTTTGCCAGATGGTACAGGCCCTTATACCCATGATTATAACTAGTCCATAATATTGAGTTGAGATGAAAATTAAATTGTGTAGAAGCTATGTTCACCAGGAAGTCTTTTTTTTTTTTAAGAGTTATTTTTCTACCTCAGCTCAGTTTTTGCTCCTTTTATTTTTTCCTTATTCTAAAAGGGTGAATACAAGTAGGCAAACACACCTTATGCAACACATCCCACAACTTTATGCCCACTGTGAACATGGCTTAAGACTCTCAGTGGCATTCATTGTGATTAGTAATACATTGATTAGTAAGACTGGTTCCAAAGTGGTGCTGGTGGTGCTGTGGAGAGGCTGGCCCTGTCTAGCTGCCCTTTGTCTGATGTCTTGGTCTTGCTGAGGACCAAGTGCTTATTGCTTCCTTTTTTTACTTTATTCTTGCCAGTCCTTAGGCAGCAGACACTTGTTACTCTCATGACCTGTACTGTTGCTATTCCTTGGTGGCGGGTAGGTTGTTGCTGCTAGTCTTTATAAACAGCTCCTATGTGTGCCATTTTCTTTCAGTTGGTGTGTATATTGTTACCATCCAGGCTGTAATTTAACCTTCAAATATTCCCACGATTTTATTCATTACTCATCACAGAACAGCCATTACAAATTTCAGAGCAGTGCTGAGAGTTATATAGAATGGATCATTGCTATCCTGGCCCCTGAGAAGTTTTCAGGTGATCATTGGCATCAGGATGTGGTCTTGTTTGCCTGGTCATAACCAAAGTTAATGAGGGTGTGCATCACAGACTCTGCCTCACTCTGAATGTAGACTGTTGACATCCACTGTGTTCCTTCAGGTGCTGCTGCTCAGGCATGTTTTTTTCTAAGTGTAATAGAGGATCAGTGGAGTATAATGTTGAAAAGAAAAAAAGTTAAATTTGATTGTATATATATAAAAAAAAAATTGTAGTCTGCAATAGGCTACCATTTCAAGGTCATCAGTTGTGAATTGATTGAAATTAAGGTGCAAAGAAGGGACACAAAAATTGTATGTATTAAAAGGTTTCATTAGAGTTTGGCTTGATGGACATGCTATAGACACATATAAGACGTGTGGATAGTCAGGTCACAGGTTCACACATAAAGACTCCAGTGTGCCGGTGTTTGATACAACATTAACCTTTTGTCTCTTCAGGAGGATGAGTACGAGGCGCGGGTGGGTGCCCGCTTCCCCATCAAGTGGACTGCTCCTGAGGCGGCCAACTACTCAAAGTTCTCCATCAAGAGTGACGTCTGGTCCTTCGGCATCCTGCTTACCGAACTCATCACCTACGGCCGCATACCCTACCCTGGTGCGTGCTGTGCTGTGTGTGTTCTTACCCAATTGTATTGTTTCAGGATTGAGTCAGTCCATTCACTTAAGCTGGATCCCTGGCTCCTGGCCGGGTCAGGAAGGATGCTGTTGGTGGCCGGGTCATGTGACATCTCCTCAACACCTAAATTCAGAAAACATTCATATTTCTTCACTTAACTCATGTTACATAAGATTGGTAAATTTTATTGACATCATTGGATTAATCAGGGATTGTACAATTATATTATTATTTTCATAACCGATAGGGTAAAATATAAAGTAATTATGGTGAGTAGTATTCAAAGAACAACATTTAATGTTTATACCATTTTTTACTTATTATCAGTATTTGGAACAATTATGGATGTCAATTTTAAAATAAAACTTTTGTTTATGTACATAAAAAAATTTCAATGGTGCTTTCAGATTTTAAATATAGTGATATAATAGGAGGCAAGGAAGGATTTGTAAAAAGTGGTTAGTTGTTATTCTCTGAATTATGTTTACCATAATTAATTTTTTTTACCCTAAGTTGTGAAAATTGAGTTATAGTTGTACACTCACTGCATAATCTGATGTCAACTAAATTTACCTATTTTGTGTAATAGATGAGCTTAGTATAGGAATGTGAATATTTTCTAAACCCAGACTAGTGTGTTGGGGAGATGTCAGTCGCTCCCGCCACCAACAGCCAATCAACAGCATACTTACTTAGTAAGCTTGGGATTCAGCTACTGCTGGGAGGGATACAGCTCAAGAGAATGATCTAGTGTCCGGTCTTCTTTGAACTATTTTATGTACCTATTTATTTATGACTGACTGACTTCATGTTCTGTCTGTAATGTCCTTCTGTGTGCAGGCATGACCAACGCTGAGGTGCTGCATCAGGTGGAGCACGGCTACCGCATGCCTCCCCCTCCGGGCTGCCCCTCGCCCCTATATGACATCATGGTGGAGTGCTGGCATAAGGACCCCATGAAGAGGCCAACCTTCGAGACACTCACATGGAAGCTTGAGGACTTCTTCACCATCGAGAATTCTGAATACAAGGAGGCGTCGGTGGCCTACTGACCCTCAGTGATGAAGCCCAGAGCCGGGGGCTGTCCTGACACCGAGCTGTACCCTGCCTTCACCTAGCGTCACTGCCAGACCTTGCATGCACGGTAAGACCACAGCTTCTTTGTTACCCTGCCTCTGCCGGTACGCTGGAGTGTGTGGTGTGTACGTGATGGAGGTGGTGTGTCGTGGAAATGTCACACGCTCGGGTCATATCAGTCTGAACTCTTGGCGTGGGCTTGATCATGTTGGCGAAGTCACAGGTGAATGGACTCACACTTTGAGCAGGTGCATTATGGAATGGGTCAAGAAAATATATTGTCCTCATGAAGAATATTATACTCGTGTTCATTTAAAATGGATGTGGAGATATTTAAAAGCTGCCAGTGTTGTTTTATAAATTAACATGGTGAGTCTTCTCCAACTACTGCCACACAGAGTGAAGTCTGCACGTGGAAGTAGATAGAGAGGCAGCTATGGGAAAGAAAACCAGTGGAAAAAGACAATCAATGAGCAAGACTTTACAACAGCTCCTCTCTGTAACTGAAAACCTGTACACACATCTGTCATGTAAGAGTCAACGTCATATGTTGAAATGTTTTGGTAGTAAGAGTTGGGCCGGAGGTGGTGGCAGGGTTGCTGCCACCTTCTTGCCTTGAACATTGTGGAAAGTCACATCACATGATGAAGCTTTGAAACCATTTTATAGTGATAGACTTGGAGAAGAGCAGCACATCACATTTTGCACCAGACCATTGTCTTAGTGATGGAGTTCTATTGAAAACTGTGAAGTGAAGGAGAGGACATAATGTTTCTTGAGTGTAATGGTATTTAATATTTAATCGCAGGTCAAATGGAAAACTGCTACACTAAGGGGAGTTTTGTAGGTACATACAAGTACTGCTGTTTCTCTCTGCTGTTGTTGATTAGGGAAGAAGGGTGTTTCCACAGCTGGCAATCAGAATTAAATATACAAGAACTATACTGTATTTTGTGACATTTTCAAACATGTTTCCTCAATAGCAAGGCAGCCTGTGCATGGTCCTCGTGTCAAGCTTCTCACTGTTCTGCCGGACTCAGACTGTGATCACCTTGCGGAGCTTGATGCCTAAAGAGTCGCAATCCTTTACTCTACAGTTATTCTTAATTTTTCCAGCATATAAATTTGCAAATGTCACAAATTTTTCAAGTTTGTCATCATCTCATGTAATGCCTTAGAATTGCACCAAAGAATAGATTAAAATTTCCTTTTTATGGAAATTGCTGTGGTGTGCAAATATAAGTGACTCATCCTTTTTATGCTCAAGTTGTGAGGTGTGTGGCCGGTGGTGTCACTGTGTCTCTGCTGTGCCTGGAGTGGCGGTAAGGGCAGGCCTGGCCAGGGCGGTGCGGGGAGTGTGAGGGTGTCCACCCTGGCCGCCGCCGCAGACAACACACAAGGGGAGCCAGACATGCTCATGTCAGCAAACCTGCACAATTTATTTTATGTAATATACAGGTGATTCGTTGTATTATGGCCTACAGTATATTCTGGGTACGTGCGTGTCCTAGCGGTCACAAAGGTCAGTGCTTGGGGGCAGTCAATGGCCAGGTCCACACCCTAATTAGACAGGAGTCTAAACAGTAAAATTTAGGACCATAAGTAGACTTTATCAATGAGTAACTTTTGTTTTGTTTTTTTAATTTTATATTTTTAATAATTTAATATTTTATGTACAATGCATTGGAAATGAAAAGACTTTGAAATTAAAAAGTTCAGTTCCCAAGTGGCTTTTATTGGCATTGTTTGCACTTGAACTCAGAATCATGAATTGGTCTTAATTTTGTAAGTTTGTTATTCTTTTATGTTATTTATTTCCCTAACCCCCAGGGGGTAACCTATCATGTCAACCCTCGTCTACTTAACAGTCTACTTCAGCTCTAACTAACAGTGTGAAAGGCATTGCAGCCCGCTGGTCCTCCTCCCCTGCACCACTGCTCTAGTGTCTCCCTAGCTTGTCCACAACTCTTGATTCACTGCTTGGAAACGGGCGCTCATTCCCAGTGCGTGTGTCTGTCTGTTACGGCTTCACTGCAGTGGTCCTTTGTAAATTTGTATATCTTTGTATAGACTTCATGTGATTCTGTTTCCATTTATGTACTTGCATAACACTTGTCTTATTAAATGTAAGGAAATGGTGTGGGAAGCAACCATTTTGTCTGTGTACATCATGCAAGGGGTTGGCAATATTTTGATATGCAATATTTGTAAGGCAAATGTTATTGGCTGAAACTGTTCAGTATACCACAAATTGCATGCAAAAACTTCAGACTAAAATGCTTCATGAAAAGCCATCTTTGGAGTTTAATATTACTCACTGTAAACATTTTAAACTTGTCTGATGGATTGGTGCCAGTGAAGGTTAGGTGAAGGTATCAGCCACAGCCACTAAAATCTTATCAGTTTTCTTTCTCACAAGAACATTTGCTCTACAAGCCCACACACCGACTGCTGTACACAACCCCAACCAACTTGCCCTTAATGTCATTTCTGATTGATTCATTCTTGTGAGCTTGGCTGTTCATGGGTGCCAGATGAACTAAGCTTGCTGAGGAGGAATCGTATCAGTCCAGTGATCATGCTGCGTTGCTAGTGTGTGTGTGTGTGTGTGTGTGTGTGTGTGTGTGTGTGTGTAAGAGAGAGAGAGAGAGAGAGAGAGAGAGAGAGAGACCACCTAGATGATAATGGCCTTGTGAATTCAAAATTAATTGTACAATATTAGGAAGTAACTACTGTCATTTTGTGAAGAAGGCTATATTTTCCCTTCTCCTAGATATTTATATATAACAGTAAATAAGTCATGAGCTTTGAATGGAGGTGGAAATCATGGTGCAGTTACATGTTTTATCAACTGAAGAAAATGTTGGGAGGCAATTCAGTTAACCTGAAAGACATTAAGTGATTATTTATTTATCAAAGAAATGAAACTGACTAGCTGGAAGGAGAGAGCTGGGTTAGGTGTGGTAACACTTCAATATACTGCAGTAACATTAAGATTACATTTAGGCTTAACCTTTATTGCAAAAGAAAACAAACTGGGAAATGTGCAATTGTTCCACCGACAGTATAATTTGTTCAAAACAGTGTATAAAATTAAGTTGAACAACAAGCTGGCAATGTTTGGGTATCAGTGACTTAAAAAATAACAACAGTGTATGGTGGATGTTCACTTTTGTGTGCCATGGTCTTTATTGTAAGTAGTAATGCAACTGCTACACAAGAGAGAGAGAGAGAGAGAGAGAGAGAGAGAGAGAGAGAGAGAGAGAGAGAGAGAGAGAGAGAGAATGTAATATGTAGCAGTGAGTTACTACTTAGAACAGACAGACACACCAGTTATTGTTGAGGCTGAGTATTGTTCTGGAATTGTTGCTGCCTAACACAATCAATAGCACTGTAGCAATGCATGATGACAGTATTAGCATGTGATGTCTGCTGGGACTTGCACATTTCTTCACTAACATCCCAAAAATGTTGGTCAGGTTTTGTATATTTTTTTAACCGCAGAACTTTTGCATGTATTCCATGTGTCAGGAAGCTAGTGTGTCCCAGCATTAGCCAACAGGAGGTTAAATATAAGAGGTATTTCATTTGTAGTGCTCTATCTAGTTAGCTTTTGTGGCAGCAAGATCGATATTTTTATTGGATTTAATATTTTCAGATAATTGTGGTCATGAAGTAATATAAGTCTGAGCAGTTTAATATTTCCAAGTAATTATGCCACAAAATGTTTAGCACTGTTAGGGAGGTGAAAGTATTGCAAAGCTGTGACGTCACAAGCATCCAGAAATCAGATTTATGTGCCGCTAAATTTATACTTTATAGTTCCAGTGATGTGTCTTACATGTGTGTAGGTGTGTGCGTCCTCCAGAGGTGCTGGTGCACGTCCAGTGCCCCAACTCAAGTGTTTGCGACCACAGAGTCTCACAGACTGGCTTAGCCCCTCACACAATGCCCATAGTTTAGGCCCAAGATTACCCAACTTTCACACCACAATAGCTTTCACAAGTCACTGTGAAAGACCAGTAAATAATAGTGGGACGTCAGTTGGCCCCGTCCACTACTCCTACAGCATCACACTTGAGTTCAGGGGAGAGCTGGGTGCACACATCACAGAGGTTAATGGATTGAAACTTTGCCAAGTGTCAGCTGCAGATGTGTGTAAAAGTGCCTATGGCATTTGCTTTTGGTCTCTTGAGGGAAGTGTTTCTAGTGATTCTTCTGAAAGGATAACCTCTGTCTGTCCAACTCCTCAATTTAGGTACAGGTATGTTCTCTGGATTAACTATAAGGTTATCCAGCCATTCATAGCTCGGTTCTTTGTTTTGAGAGCAACGATCATGTCCATAATTTAAGGGTGCACTGACCAGCAAGGCATTTACCATACACACTAACTGGTTATGCTTAATTTACTGAAGAATGTACTTTTGCTTTGCAGGTCTCTTGAATATTAATGTTTAATGATTGAGCTAAGACAGGAAAGGTAATTTCAAAGTCTCATTGGGCACTTTCTTAAACTGAGCTAATTGATATTATAGGCTTAAGTTGGTATGATATAAGATAAAGCTAATGAAAGGTGGTTTTTGTATGAAGTGAAGCTTTCAAAGGCAACAATGTCCCATCCTCCTGTAACTACTAAGTCATGATTATTTTTGTTAAGATTGTGGTTAAGCTTCTGCCTCTCCGCTGGGCCTCAGGTTGAATGTTGGAAGAAGTTTAGATGCAGAGAAAAAAATTCAGATGTAGTATGAATATTTTGATATATTTTATATGCATATAATAACTTGACTAACATTCTCTTGATTTTCTATGGTTTATCAGTAATATTGTTCAGTATTATATATATCATAGCAACCCTATTTGCAGGTTTCCTTTATACATAAACGAATCGTGAATGATCCCTTCAGCTTACTGGACTGACACTGAATTGTGGTGTGTATACTCTTAGGCTAAAACCATCTCCATGAAGCTCAAAATAATCTCTCACAATATTGGCTTCAAAACACTTCATCGATAGTCACAACTGGCACGGTGGCAGTGACCCGTCATGCCTTCATGCCTACCTGCCTGTGTTGCTGCCTCACTCACTCACAAGCAAAGGTGGAATTCTATCCAAGCTACAATAAAAAATAAATTGTAACCTTTGGAGAAAGGTTTATGCGTGACTTGACATCACAATTTGTGTTGCTGTAGTACATAATGTTAGGATGGCATGATACTCACATGGGAAGGAAGGTTAGTATATATATTTTGAGTCTCTGTGAATATATAATCCTATCCTAAACACTTATGAGTACTGAAGAGTGAACAGTTATTTATTCCCTTCCGTTGAGAGCATGAAGCGTGGTGTGATGGAAAGTGTCCTGCTTGACGGATGAGTGAGGACAAGGAACTGTCATGTATTCACAAGAAGACAACCACGATGCAATGAAAGAAGTGACATACTGCAGGAAGTCAAGTGCCCTGTGTTTTCTACAAAGATGTTTTAGCTTTTCTATCATTACATTACGTGTGGGGAGGAGGTGTTGCTGGAGCATGTCACTAAGAATGTTGAAATGACATTCTCTCCAAGGAGAATTCTCAATATACTTGACTTTTCTTGATTATCAAATATACTTGACTTTTCTTGATTATCATTTTTTTCCACTATTACTGTTAATGTGACATGTGGACCATATTGTCTTTACAGAGTCTGGGTTGAAATGGTTTACTTACTTGTGATAATGATACTGTAATTTCTTTAGTCGACATGATTCAATTTGATAGCCACAAGCTAGACCATCACTGTAGCAACAGTACTAAGTATCAAACTGCAAGTTAGTGAAAGGTATTTACAAGTTACCTTATCCAACAAATACTAGGTCAAAAGAAGTACACTTAGGTAACTTGTATGCATGTTCGTAATGAAAAGTTTTGAAAATATCCTGTGATTTCTCTCTACCTTGACTTAGAAAAGTATGTGACCTATAGATTATCAGTTTTATATTTTTTTGTGGTGTTCCCTCAGTGTCCTCCATGAGATAGAGGGTTACAACACAGTGCTGCCACCAACACTTCTTATGCATCCAACCACTGTACAGATATTTACATATATTCTTTTGTCACACCTTCAATAAGCCAACATATTAACAAAAGGGTTATCACACTCACCTGTTCTGCCTTTTTCATGTACAAATCTATGATTGGTATTAAGGTTTATACAAATCTCACATCCCAAGCATCACCAGCTGGTAAGTCATTACTGTTTATACGATGCATTCACGAGCTGCAGGCAGTCAGCCTTACACTACACACAAAACAGTAGAATTACATGCCAAATACCAGCCTGCACCTTGCTGCCAGACAGTAGGAATGGGATGCCAAGGGTCTTGGAAACATTACAAGATCTTAGGAAATCCTAAATCCAGTAAACCCTCACATTTATAGACCAATATAACAAAGTTCAATTTCAACAATGTTTTGAGCCAGTAAAGGGGCCAGATTCATCAAGCCACTTCTGAGACCATTCCTTGGTCTTGATATTTCAGCAGCTCTAATGGCAGAGAATGAAATGATGGCCTGGCCGGCACTTCATTCACTGTCATTGGAGCTGCCTAAGCAAAAGGAGAATACAAGGAGTGTTTGTAGTAGACAGATTTATCGGAAAACTTACCAACGACAGGTCTTGTGAGTGGCTTGATAAATCCGACCCCAGTATATGCAGGGATTTACCAAACAAGTTCTGTAAGTGCAGGGCTTGGTTCAGTGGTGGGCCGGCTGAACATGTACACGCACGTAGGTCGGCGGCGGTGAAAACAAAGCCGACCAGTTAGTGCATGTCTATGCATTCAAGCTTTGGCCGCCCACCTGTAAACACCTTCACTCTCATCCTTCCATGCCTCACCTTTCATCTAACATAACAAACAAACTTCATTATGTACAGAAATGGTTGGAAATAGTAAACTTTCCACTCATATAATGAACAAAGTTTGTGATATGGGAAAAGTTTGGATCCCTCAGATATACCGGATTTTCGGATATAACGTCACCCCCTTCCCCCAATGGATTCGTTAAGGCGAGGGTTTACTGTACATCATAAAAAAATGTAATAAAAATCTTTTCTCTACGAAAGCTATTCCTGAGAAAATCATCTTAACACAGTTACAGTAGATGCCATTGGGCAAGTTGTTAATATGGAGGGAGCACGAACGTAAGTCTGGCAACCTAACTTTCTGAAGTGATAACTGAAAGAACTGTGGATTAAATCTATTACAATTCAACTAATAAATACTTCTTGTGACTCATGTTGCCCAGTAAATATATTGAAAACTTAATTTATGGAATGCTTTAGTTATCTACAGCTGTGAAACTTTAAGTCTCACAGCTGCTCACTGGCATTGGAAAATGATGCCCTAACAGCCTGATTGCATGCTTCTGTTTACTGTCAGCAGACACTAAATTTACAAAAACTATAAAGCAGTACAATCAGTAATTAAATCAAGTCAAGAGATTCAACACAATGAGTTCACTGCAGTGACCATCACTGGATCCCGCTTGAAATCTAAAATATGTAATAAAACTGCTGGTAATCAGAGAACAATACTCACGGGTATTTGTGTGTGTGTGTGTGTGTGTGTGTGCATGCATGTGTGTGTGTGTTACTGGTGCATGAGGGTGGCCACTGTGACCGTGCCATCCAGCGCTGCAGCGATGGAGGTGCCGCACTGCAGCGTGTGGCACCAGTCCACCGTCATCACTGGGAACTTGCTGCCGCCCACCGCCATCACCTGCTCCATCCCGGTGTCTCCCACCTGTATGGACACAAAATACTGTTTTCTTTTCTTGATTCTATACGTCTTCTGTGTACGGCAAGCATTTGTGGTCTATCAGCAGAGGAAAGGCTCCCGTTTATATTGACAACAAAAGAAGAAAGAGATCATTCAAATACAATTCTGGTCTTGGTATGTAGTACAGACACATTTCCTTATGTAAATGGACACACAGCAAGACCTACTTTGTATAAAAATGCTAATGTACTGCTGATTCACAACCTAAATGTTAAATCAACACTCAAAACACTAAAAGCATTACAAATTATTATGCCTTTCAGAGCTTTAGCCCAGAATAATTTTTACCAAGACTTAAATCTCCAAATCTTTTTGGAAATTAATTTGAATTATTTTAAACTTACATTTCTTCTTTTAATTGATATATTCAGAGTTGTCAGCCAGTGGGTGTCACCACTGACTACATCTTTGTGCCCAAGGAGCTTGAACTTTTGGGGTCTTTCATGCAAGAAAGATTCCAATAGTCATTTATTTTCTCACGTTTACCAAAATAAAACAAGAATGATCAACTACATTTTCATTAACAATATTATCATTTTGTATTGAAGTGTCCTGAGTGTATGGTGGTGGTCCTGCACCTGATAATCAAGAAAAAAGGCACCAACTACAGAGTGCAGCAAAGAACACTTATGGTGACGCACCTTGTAAATGATTGGTCCAGAGGGGGAGCAGGTGAGGAGGTGCTCCCCGTCCTGGTGCAGGGCAAAGAGGGGGCCATAGGGACGAAGGAGGACACTGCGGCCCCCTGACCCCCCAGACGCACCCCCCACACCCACCAGGAAGGGGCCAGCTGCACGTTCATGCAACACTTGGTCCATGATGTGGGCACCTGTCTGGGCCATGCTCCAGCAAGCAAACTGGAAAGCAGAACAGAAAAATTTATGTGGGGGAATAGGAGAGGAGGATGCTTCCAGCCTCAACACTTATCTTCTTAAGACTTATTCTTTGTTAGTACAAGGAAAAACTGAAAACAGGCAAGTAGAAGGAAAACAGAACTCGCCGCCCCAGCCACCATGACCTACCCTGTTGTCGCTGCCAATGGTGTAGATGTTGTTCTCCTGCGGCGAAAGTCTCACAGTGAAGACTTCCCCCTGGTGGGCCGGCCAGGAGGCGATGACGTCCGGTCGCCTCAGGTCAATGATGCGTACGGACCCATCATTGCAGCCACACACCAGCAGCCCACCGTTGTGGTTCATAATGCAGCTGTTCACCACGCCCCCATCCAGCTTGTAGGAACTCTGTGAGGAGGGAGCAGTGCTTTACTCTTGCACCCAGATTCAGACAGCTTGTGGGAACTGTTCACTACATCCTCCTCCAGCCTGTAGGAAACTCTGTAAGGGTACGGCCACACTGCACACGGTCTGCTGGGAGGGTAGAGGGTAGTGGGACGTCTAGCGGGTCAGAGGCAAGAACAAACACATGTTATCTAATAGGAGTGGCCATACAGGATGCGGGTAGCGGGTAAGCATGGAGGGAACCCGCTACCCGCATCCTGTATGGCAATTCGTATTAGATAACATGTGTTTGTTCTTGCTTCTGACCCGCTAGGTGTCCCGCTACCCTCTACCCTCCCAGCAGTTCGTGTGCAGTGTGGCCGCACCCTTAGTGGGGGGGGCAGTGTTTTACTCATACACCCAGATTCAGACGGCCTGTAGGACCTTTTCACTACACTCTCCTCCAGCTTGTAGGAACTTTATAGGATGGGACAGCTTTGGCTTTTCCTTATACAACCAAAGATTCAGACTGCCAGGCCATCCATCTTGTAGGAATTTTATAATGCATGACAACTTTGACGTTTACTTACACACCGAGTGCTTCTTCTCACATAACTGACTACTCTTTCAGCCACCTCTTCGGATTCTTTACAGGAGCAGCGAGTAGCGAGCTTTTTTTATTGTTTCTTTTTTTTGTGCCCTTGTGCTGTCTCCTTTGCTATAAAAAAAAAAAAAGAGACCACCAATATCCAGCTTATATGAACTGATTACAATGATATAGCTGTTCATCATGAAGTGGTCCATCTTGTAGGAACTGTAATGTGGGACACCTTTGTTTCCCTTCTACACCCAGTGCTTCATCAGACTTCCCCAGCATCTAGCTTGTATGAACTATCAACACAAGGATGCGGCTCTTCATCATGCAGTAGTCCATCTTGTAAGAACTCTGTAATGTGAGACACCTTTGGTTCTTAATTCTACACCCAAAGGTACAGACTACTTTGTCCTCTGACCAGTATGAGCTCTCACAGACATTGGTTATTAATTCTTCAGCCAAAAAATCCTGACTGGAGATCACCTCCTAACACCAAGCCTGCTGAAGCCACTGGTTTACTTCAAAGACCAATACGAAGGTGTGCTCTTTGCAGCCTTGGCCAGCCCCTTGTCTTGACCTCTCGGCCTTGACTCAACTAACTCTGCACGGTGGCCCTGTACCCTTTTTCTTTTCCTTCCTTTGCCTCCCACGTCTTCCCTGACCCTTTCTAAATACTAACACAACACTCCCTGTCTTCATATCATCACCTTCATAAACAAACTGCCAAGCCAAAACATTTTCGTCATTTTCATCTTGCAGGCAGAAAAGTTACGATGAATTTTACAACCCTCACACCCTGATTTTACAACCCTCACACCCTGGAATGACAAAGACAACTGTGCCAAGAGGTGACCCACATGATGAAAAACTTAAGCCAAAAAACTGAATATAGCAGAAAATGATGAAAAGTTTCTTTGATCATTTTGTTTTTTACAGTAAAGGGGTCAGCTCAAGGGCACAAATAAACAAGAACAAAAAAGCCCATTTGCGAGAGACAATATAATCTAGCCCTTTATCATTGGTTATCATCATCACGATACAACCCAAGCAGTGATTAGCAGGCTTTTTTTCAACACGTTCTTTTTGTTACCCTTGAGCTGCTTTCTTAAGTGTACAAAAAATAAAAAAAGCATCAGCACCGTACCTCCACCTTCTGGGTCTTCATGTCCAGGGTGTGGAGGGCTGGGGGGGCTGGGGAGGCGGAGCCCTGGGGACGCACCCGTGGCACAACACTCACCACGGCACTCGTCTCGCTGGGGCTCATCTTGACGCCCATTATCCTAGGGGTGACAGCACGGCAGAAGGAGGCGGGTCAGGCTGGTAGAGTTTGTCACTGCAATCTTTTCTTTTCTTTTCTTTTTACAGAGAAGGAAGTAGCACAAGGGCAAAAAGAGGCAAAACAAAAAAGCCCACTAATGCTACTGCGGCCTACTTAACCCGGTAGCAGCGACGGGCCAAATTTGTGGCTTCACCGTGTAGCAGCGACGGGCCAAATTTGTGGCTTCACCGTGTAGCAGCGACGGGCCAAATTTGTGGCTTCACCGTGTAGCAGCGACGGGCCAAATTTGTGGCTTCACCGTGTAGCAGCAATGGGCCAAATTTGTGCCATGAAACTTACCCCCCAAAATAGATTATACATAATCTGATCACAAATGCTTTGATATATATTATGAAATGGTTTGTGTGAGGGGTGATTTTTTCTCATTTTTCTCGCTTGGAGGGACCATTTAGAAATACGATCCCCGCTGCTACACAGTTAAAAACATTGCTGATTATTTTTTCTATTTTCTTTATAAAGTCATGATTTGTTTCCTTTTACCTAACCCCCGGAGGAAAGATAATATAAAAGACAGTTAAAAATGTGGTTAATGGTTCCAGGTTTGAGTAAATGATGTGGGAAGTAATAAGAAGGAAGACCTGGGGATTCCTGTCAGTCACCAAATTCTTCAAGGAGACCATAAAGAGGACATTAGAGCCATCATCATCATCATTTCATCGACGCCTGCTCCTAGGAGCTCCCACCAGGGGATGGCCACGGCAGATTCTGAATTTCCAACTTTCTCTATCCCGACACTCCCTCCTTGCCTGCTCAAAGTTTCTCAAAGAGCCATAAACAGATAAGACCAAAAAGAGAAGAGGACATTAGAACTATAAGCAGAAAGAGACCACAAGAATGTAAGAGCTCTCAGCCAAAAAAGTTCATAAGAAAAAATGGAATGCCAAAGTAACAGAAAGTTCCAAGAGAGAAAGAAACATTTGAGTCGTCGAGAGAAAAGGCTATAGAGAACAATGAATATACAAACAGATTATTCCAGGACAGAAAGGGACTATGGAGCAAAATGTTGAGGAGGCAAAATTGTTCATGGGGAAAAAATCATAATAGGTTTAGACAGAGACAAGGGCATAAGAGTAATAGAGGAAGAGATTGAGAAGAGAGAGAGGGCCACATGACTTCGAAAACAGACAGATAAACAAGAAAAGGACTATGGAGCAAAAGGCTGAGAAAGCAAAATTGTTCAAGGGGAAAAAATCATATATGGATATAGACAAATAGTTTACAAAGAGACAAGGACATGAGAGTAATGGAGGAAGAGAATGAAAGCAGAAAGGGCCACACGACTTAACCCCTTGACTGCAGATTTCCTACAAGAAGACATCAAGCTACAGGAATGGAACAAAATGTGGCTGCTACAATTCAATGAAGAAAACTGTAGTCATGAACCTTGGGAGGGGAAATCCAGCATACCAATACCACATGGGAAACACTCGACTATCCACCACAGAGGCAAAGACCTGGGAGTATATGTTACCAGACTACCAGAGAAGGCGAAATCCATGCCCATCACAGCGGACGATTTAAAAACAGACAGATAAACAGACATCCACAGCTCCCCACTCTTTCACTACACACTGTTTGCAGAAGCACCACTAGCGAGCTTTTCAGTTTCTTCCTTTTACAGCAAGGGAGGAAGTTTAACCCGGTAGCAGCGGGGATCATGTTTCTTAATGGTCCCTCCAAGCGAGAAAAATGAGAAAAAATCACCCCTCACACAAACCATTTCATAATATATATCAAAGCATTTGTGATCAGATTATGTATCATCTATTTTTGGGGGTTTATATCATGGCACAAATTTGTCCCGTCACTGCTACACGGTAAAGCCACAAATTTGGCTCGTCGCTGCTACACGGTAAAGCCACAAATTTGGCCCATCGCTGCTACACGGTAAAGCCACAAATTTGGCCCATCGCTGCTACACGGTAAAGCCACAAATTTGGCCCATCGCTGCTACACGGTAAAGCCACAAATTTGGCCCATCGCTGCTACACGGTAAAGCCACAAATTTGGCCCATCGCTGCTACACGGTAAAGCCACAAATTTGGCCCATCGCTGCTACACGGTAAAGCCACAAATTTGGCCTGTCGCTGCTACCGGGTTAAGGGCAAAAAAACAAAAACATCAACAAAAAAGTTATTGAGCTGCCTCCCTTCCTGTATAAGAAAAAATAAAACTCTACTAACCTTTGATCCTTGAGAACATGGCAGGTGTCCGGGCCAAGCTCCCACACCGTCTTCTTGTCCCGGGTGTCGAAGAGGCGGAGTGAGGCGGTCTTGGTGGCCACTAGGAGGAAGCGTTCACCCCTTGGCAGCCACTCCACCGCTGTCACCGAGCTCTTCACCACCACCCCGCAGTGAGTCCTGGCCAGGGGGAAGGAGGGGAATGAGTACAAGAAGGATTACCAAGGCGAAGGGCTGGAGAGAAGGAGGGGGATGAGTACAAGTAAGATTATCATGGCAGCAAGGAACAGGCCCCAGGGAAAAGGAAGGGGCTGAGTACAAGGAAGATTAAGAAGGTAGCAAGGAACAGGGGTGGGGAAAGGAAGAGGTTGAGTACAAGGAGGATTACCAAGACGAAGGGCTGGAGAGAAGGAGGGAGATGAGTACAAGGAGGATTAGCAAGAAACAGCTTTGAAATGTTGATGCCTGATTTCAAGGATGGTCTCTGCTCTCTTGCCATCTCAATAACCTCACTCAGCAGATAGAAGGGAGAAGATCAGCTAGAGGACTAAAGAAGACCTGAGAAGGATGAGCATCAGGGAGGAGAGAGTCTTCAGTCATCAAGAGTGGGAGAGACTCATAGCCCATCCAACCCCATGAGGGAAAATAAGAACAAACTAAAAGCAGAAGAAAAAGAAGAAACAGATAGATTTCACAAGAACATAGAAAGCTCTGAGGTGAAAGACTTAATAGGAAAAAAGGGATGCCAAAGTGAGACAGTTCCAAGAGTGAGAAAACTTTGAGCAATAAAGAGAAAAGAACAGAAGCATTATATATTCACAGAGACAGCATTCCAACACTCACTTTTAACTTTCTATATGTATGAATGCTAATCACCAACTCTGATGTTCTGCTCATTAGTAACTATAAACAGAATCTTTCTCCTCTTACACACCCTCTCAAATTCATCCACAATCTTTAGGACTAGGCAGTGCTTTTCTCTACCTGGCACGTCACATGGGGTGGGAGGAGAGTGGAGGGAGAGGAAAGGCAGAGAGGAGGGGAGTAGGGAGTGAACTATGAGAGGGGAGTGACTTGCTGCATGAGAAGAGGTGAGTCTATGCTGATGTATTGATTCTGTAGAAACTGTGCAGTGTTTTTTAACCCGGTAGCAGCGACGGGCCAAATTTGTGCCACGATTTAAACCCCCAAAAATAGATGATACATAAACTGATCACAAATGCTTCGATATATATTATGAAATGGTTTGTGTGAGTGATGATTTTTTCTCATTTTTCTCGCTTAGAGGGACCATTAAGAAACATGATCCCAACTGCTACTGGGTTAAAAAATATTACAACAAAAGAAGAAGCTACTGGGCAAAAACAAACTACATAAAAAAAGCCCACTAAGCACTGCTCCTATAATAGAGATCTGGAAAGCTGTGAACCCTGTCAATATATGGAAGACTTGAAATACAATAGAGATCTGGAAAGCTGTGAACCCTGTCAATATATGGAAGACTTGAAATACAATAGAGATCTGGAAAGCTGTGAACCCTGTCAATATATGGAAGACTTGAAATACTAAAGGAACTCCACACTGTACACATCTAGAGTTAGTGTATCTATTATGACCTATAAGCTCAGAAGCCTCACCCACTTTCTCCACTCAAACACAAAGAAGCTACACAACCTTCCAAAGAGTACGCCTTTGGCTCACTTAATCATCAGCCATGAATGTAAAGGCACAAATCCTTGCCCTACAGAGGTGGTGATGGCTTACCTCGGGGAGGGGGAGGGTGACCACAGCTTCACCACGCCATCGATGTCTGCCGAGGCCACCAGCGTGCCTGATGGGTTGAAGACGGCGTGTGTCACGACCGCTCGATGTTCACTGTACTCCTCCTGCGGGAACACACATGCAGTTACAGAATACTACAGAGTTTGAGTCCTCTAATTACTCTTCAGTCCAATCAAGATATTAAGCCATCATGGTACAGCTTAGAAAACATATGCTTTTCTTTTAAGGCTGACGTTCTACATTGTAATTTTTTTACTTTAAACTTTAATCCCTGCCGTCCTCCTCCTCATCATCATCATCATCATCTTCAGCCATTATTAGTTCACTGTAGGACAAAGACCTTTCCCAATGTTATCCACCTCTCCCCGTCCGCATCCTACTCCTGCAAAAATATAATTCTCCTAAAATTTCTTGGCTGCCACTCAGTTACTTTGGTTTTCCATCTGTAATCAGTTCCACACATGAAATGACTTGCCCAAGTTTATTTCTTATTCTTAATTCACATTATAATAGGATAAACTGTCCATTTAATATAGAATGGGTACCAGAGGAACTTGTGCTAAATGGACTTAATTTCAAATGTAAGTGTTAATCTCTACTTCCTCACTGTAAGTTGGTGGCACATAAGCCTGAAGGATTTAAAGTTTGTCATTTGTTTGGCTTGATAAAGATTCATGTTACTCCGTCATTTATGCTAAAGAATTCTTGTACATTCCCTGCTGAATTCTTGTTAATTATGTGACAAAGTGGAAAGAAGCTGAGAAGTGTTCATTGACTAAGTCATAAGAAAAGGCTGGATGAAAATAAGGGCCGCTTTCACAGTTACTTTGTTTGTTTTGATCGTTACCAATGGCGGCGATCACCACTATAGAATTTCCACTTAAAACTGGCCGATGGGGTAGTGGTGGCTGCGAGGTTAGCCTAGCCCCGCACCTTACCACACGCTCTCAACATCTGTCGCTTCCTCTACAGCCACCACTACCCCATAGGCCAGTTTCACGTGGAAAACTATACCGTCGATCGGCGCCATTGGTAACGATCAAAACAAACAAAACGACTGTGAAAGCGGCCCTAAGAGTTCTGCTCAGTGCTCAGGGATGCCAGGGAAAGAGGATGTCCAGCTAAGAGTGCATCAACAGGAGGCTCTGTCCGTTTTCCCACCTGTCCCAGCAGCAGGAAGGATGACTTATCACTCGACATGTCCAGCTTGGAGGATCCCGAGGACTCTTCCTGTGGCCTGGCCTTGATGGGGGAGCGTGACGGCCGGCCAGCAGCGGGTGTGCCGGCCTGCACCAGCCTCTTGACAGGGACGTGTTCCCCGCTGTTCCGACTGACAAAGAAAAGGAGTTCTGATTTCTTCCTCTCATGACAGATTTTGATCAAACACTTAGACATGAGATGAGTTAGGGTGCAAAAGTGAACTAGAGATTGAATGAACACCTTTATCAGTCTTGTACCTAATAACTTCTGGTCTCTTAGCTTCCTTATACACCCTGACCAATCTCCTAAGTTCTCTTCAAACACCTTAACCAATCACCTGACTTGGTACCCCCTCCAATTTTGCGCCTGATTTTGCGATACACCAATTTTATGACCCACAATGTCAACCGAATTCTCACAAAACTGAAGTACAGCATTATAATCAACTCCCATCAATGTTCTGCTTATCTGAAGTCCTGATATGCCTCAATCAAACACCTTAACCTTAGTACTTGTCTATAGTTCATTTCTGCATCCTGACTCATCTCATATCTAAGTTTTGGACACCTGTAAGTACATATCAAAATCAAACACCTTAACCCATTTCCAACTTAGATTTCACTACCTTATTTTCCTTATACAGAATGATTGAACACCTTTATTAACCTCTTGCCTAACATGCTCTAGTCTTCTATTCAAACAGTTTACCCAATCACCTGCCTCAGTTTTAATCCATTTTCCATTGATGTCTTCCATAGCTTATCCTCTTTTACCCAACATCCTCTGGTCTCTTTGCTTCATTACACTCCATGACCAATCTCCTAAGTTCTATTCAGACACTTAACCCAATCACCTCACTCAGTTTTAATCCACTTTCCATTGATGTCTTCCAAAACTTACCTTCTTTTATCTAACAAGTTCTAGTCTCTTAGCTTCCTTATACACCTTGACCGATCTCCTAAGTTCTATTCAGACATCTTAACCCAATCACCTGCCTCAGTTTTAATCCATTTTCCATTGATGTCTTCCATAGCTTATCCTCTTTTACCTAACAAGTTCTAGTCTCTTAGCTTCCTTATACATCCTGACTGATCTCCTAAGTTCTATTCAGACATCTTAACCCAATCACCTGCCTCAGTTTTAATCCATTTTCCATTGATGTTTTCCATAGCTTATCCTCATTCTTCCTTCACATTTTCACCTGCCTTCCATCACCTCCCTACCTTTACACATCACAAAATGAAGATAAGACAAGTTCATGGATGGTGATGTTAGGTAGGGTTAGGTTCCCAGGAGCTGCCTTGCACAAGCCTACCAACCTCTTGCAGACTCCATATATTCTTTGTTCTTATGTTCTTATCAATTTCCGTAATCAGTTCAGGGCAGTCCTCTATAAAAAAGAATATCTGCACTCGGCCACCTCTTGGTCACACTTTTCTACTTAACCCGGTAGCAGCGGGGACCATGTTTCTTAATGGTCCCTCTAAGTGAGAAAAATGAGAAAAAATCATGACTCACACAAACCATTTCTAATACTATCAACGCATTTGTGATCAGTTTATGCATCATCTATTTTGGGGGGTTAATATCATGGCACAAATTTGGCCCATCGCTGCTACTGAGTTAAGTCTGGCTACTTCTCTAACCTCATATATCAGCCTCCTTTCCCTTCCCTTCCTAACTACCCTCTTATTTTATTACAACTTGTTCAATAGTTCCTCATACTTTCCTCAATACTAGCAACATACTATAACCCTTCCTCTGTTTTGTGTTGGTCTACAATAGCTCCTCACACACACCGTCCTTGACTCGACACTAAACTTGTACTCCAAAACTTCCTTCACTTTACAACTCTTAAATAGTTCCTCATTCTTTCCTCAATACTAGCAACATACTATAACCCTTCCTCTGTTTTGTGTTGGTCTACAATAGCTCCTCACACACACTTTCCTTGACTCGACACTAAACTTGTACTCCAAAACTTCCTTCACTTTACAACACTTAAATAGTTCCTCATTCTTTCCTCAATACTAGCAACATACTACAACCCCTCCTCTGTTTTGTGTTGGTCTACAATAGCTCCTCACACACACTTTCCTCGATTCGACACTTAACTTGTACTCCAAAACTTCCTTCACTTTACAACACTTAAATAGTTCCTCATTCTTTCCTCAATACTAGCAACATACTATAACCCCTCCTCTGTTTTGTGTTGGTCTTCAATAGCTCCTCACACACACCGTCCTTGACTCGACACTAAACTTGTACTCCAAAACTTCCTTCACTTTACAACACTTAAATAGTTCCTCATTCTTTCCTCAATACTAGCAACATACTATAACCCTTCCTCTGTTTTGTGTTGGTCTTCAATAGCTCCTCACACACACCGTCCTTGACTCGACACTAAACTTGTACTCCAAAACTTCCTTCACTTTACAACACTTAAATAGTTCCTCATACTTTCCTCAGTACTAAAACCCTACTCCACACATCCTCCCTCTACTTTGTCTTCGTCTTGCAACAGCTCCTCATACACACTATCCTCAACTCGGCACTTGACTTGTACTCCCACACTTCCTTCACACCCACTCCCACTCCCATGCTGCCACCGGGTCACGAACATAGATACACTCACTTAGAGGGCACGCTGGCAACACTGGATGACCTCGGCCGCTTCTTCTCTTCACTGGGGACCTGAGAGTAGGTTCTCCTGACAGATGTGTGGCTGGACACCTGGAGGAATGCTCACGATTAGCTTATCTTCACATATGTATGCAAGGGTCAACGTGTAAGAATGCTGGACTTGGCAGAATCAACCAACCAATGAATAATAAATGACTGAATCTTAGAGGTGCATTGAACTCTTCTTTTCTTGTATGAATGAAGACAAAACTAAGAAAATATACATAACAAACTGCCCAGGGGAGTCTATCTTAACCCATCCGCTGCGATTGACACAGATTTGGCTTTCACTGGTAGCCTGGTAACATATACTCCCGGGTCTTCTCTGCCTCTGTGGTGGATAGTAAAGTGTTTCCCATGTGGTATTGGTAAGCTGGATATCCCCTCCCAAGGTGCATGACTACATTTTTCTTCATTGAATTTTAGCAGCCACTTTTCGTTCCATTCAAGTAACTTGGTGATGTCTTTTTGTAGGAAATCGGCAGTCAAGGGGTTAACGAAGGTTCTGTGTCCCTCCCCACAGCTAGCGATCAGCCCAACATCTGATCTGGAATGGGCCCTGCAACCCTTCCCTGTAAAACACTACCCTCGCCAAAACCAAGATAAAACATAGAGGCTGGGGTCAAGGCTTTGGTCTGTCTTCTAGTCCTGAAAAACTAATAGTAAATTTTAATACAGCAGACCCTCCAATTTATGCATTTCTTTTAAAGGCTTCCCTTATAATGCACCCTTGACCTGACTCCTTCACACACACACACACTAAAAAAAAAGTCCCACCTGTCCCAAATCATATCACACTGAAGTAACTTGAATTTTTAGTTACCTGTCTTGTGTTAACCCAAGAACGGTGACAGACCTCAATTGAGCGCGATTTTTGAATGCGTACAGAAACCACGCCAGTAGGTCTAGATGGCTGAAAATTGGACTGGATCATGTAATATATGGCAACACTCAGTAGGCCTACCCACTATCCCCACGTCATTCATTTCGCCAACGTCAATCGTCTTGCCTCGTCTCGTAGCATTTCTTATTCATACAGTCGTCCCTCAAATAGTACGGTTTCCAATAGTTCGGTTTCGGTTTTATACGGATTGTCATTGAAGATCTTTTAGGATTTTAAAATTTCCTGCTTGTCGGGAAATTTAAAAACCCTAAACAATCTTCTTAGAAAATCCACATAAAACCAAAACCGAACAATTGGAAACCGTACTATTTGAGGGTCGACTGTAAATTATTGATAAACTGAAAAAATAAGATATAGATGAGATGTATATTAGTAGTTACAAATATGTGTATGTGCTACGTGTCATTTGCGCTCATGTCCCTCGTCTTGCCTCGTCGCGCATGGTCCCCCTTGCACGTCCCAGGGGTTGCCAGCGCTCGGCTAAATCCCATTTACTGACCGCTGCCACAGCCATACAAATAGGTTTAGAGCGTTTTGGTTTTCACTGTCCTATGCGCTCCAATATTCCAAAGACGCTGAGGTGCTGTTTTTCCAATTCTGAGAGACTCGATTTTTTGGGTCAACCAGTCGCCTGACAGTGGCTCTCTCCAACCCTGGGATCGCTTTTCTCGGGTTAATTGGAGGGTCCACCGTACTAAGCAATGCAGGAACAAAGCCACACTCACCTGCCCACCTGCCGGGGCCTGAGAGGTGGATGAGCTGGGCTGCGGCGAGGCTGTGGCGGCGCTTGTGGTGGTCGCCGTGCTGGTCCCCTTCCGTGACAGGGTGGGGGAGGTGGGCAGACCTTGGCCAAAGCCAAAGAGAATGTTTTTGATGGACTTGACTTGACTGTCTGATGCTGGCGTCTCTCTGGAAAGTGTTGTTAGTTACTCCTCAGCTAACAGGGTGTATATCTTGCTGTCTTAGATGTTGAAAAAAGATGTCAACTACAGTTAAATGGAGTATACAACCATCCCAATATTTTTGCAGAGGTTATTATCCTAAGACCGCCACAAAAGTACAAGATTCACTTTCCTGAGGCTCTCACACTTTATAAGAGTCTAGAATCTATCCTTTAATAAAATTCATTATCAACTAGGCCAATCAGAGAGCAGTATATGTAGTATTGTATGACCAGAATTAGTGCATATTCCAAGTGCACAGCCTGGTGAGGCACACTCAAGACCTTCTGTTTGTGGCATCTACTGAACAGGTGGATGGTAGCTGACAGCAGCTTCCCATACTTGCACCGTGACTTTTTTTTTGTTTTTGCTTTTGTCAAAAGAAAACAAACTATGTCACAGTGAATCCTAAAACAGAAAAAAACAGCTATGACTGTCAAAGAAACTATCCAATAGCTATAATCAGGGGAATAAAAGTTTCTAAAATTTCCACTTATCAAAATCTTGTTCATCTTATCATCAACTGGAAATTAGATCTCTTATTTTGGCTGATGCTGTCTAATTTAAAAGTGATAAGTAAATCTCTGGCTCAGGTGGTGCCTCTCACAGCTAACCAACACACTGCTCTCTGTGTGTGGCCAGAAACATCAGCTGAGGGAAGGCTACTCTGATGGGCCCCTGACACCAGACCCCTGACACCTCAACAGACGGTGCAGAGTTAGAAAGTCAGACTTGGAATCTCCTTATGAACATTCCTCCTATTAATGTCAAGAGAAATTTATTAGTGTTCAATAAGAATTGTTAATTTAGAAGTTTGTATCATCAATAATATTCCTTCATTAAGGAAAAAAGACAGTTATGATGCAATTATTAAAACTGCAAATATTATTTATAGAAATGCAGATCCATCTTTGATCTCCACCTTCTTTATGAGAAGGATGGACAGGAATGGCCCTGCACAGCCCGAGGCTCTCGACAGCCACCAGGGTTTGCACTAAAATGGATTAATAAAACAATGGTGCTTCATAAGTGGTTGAACTTTAATTTTATTTATCATCAAAACAAACTAGGAATTACATAAATTGTGCGAATAAAGAACATACAAGTTCTGACATACGAAACACCATCAACAAATTAAATTAAAAATTTATTAACATTGTATAAGCAAACTGCTTTAGTTGAAAAATGTGAAAAAAATTTAATTAATTTATATCACTAAGTAATTAAAGTTCAAATAACTTAAATGAACACTAATAAACACTGGCTAATACAGAATTACCTTTTTTCCATCTCACAAGTCATTAATACTACGTATTTGTACCACATAGTTCAGAGAAGGAACACAACAGCTTTCCAAGTTCCAACCTAACTAATAACTTTACAGTGCAGCAAGGCGGGCGTGTGGTGAGGTATGAACCAGTCCACAAGGCACATCTATGCTACTCATCTTTCCTTCAGGTGCAAGAGCTCTGTGACAACGACTGAACAAAAACGCAGAGCTCCGTGAATGTATGACAACAAAACCATCACCAAACACCGGCTGATGATTTGTGTCTATTATCTTGTTAGTTATAAAGAAAGAATGATATATAGCAGAGGCCAAATATTGTGATGAATTTTCTCTAATAATCAAGAGACTGATGTAACATAAGATTATAACTTATAAAAAAGCGATGGGGGGGAAACTATCACAATAAAATCTTCCCTGATGAACAATGCGACTGAGGAGACTAATCTAATTATTACTAAAAAAATAAGTGAATAATAATAATAATAGTAAAACAATGGATATACACAACATGGGGTAACTATTATAGGCTATCTTCTCTAGTGAACAATGTGGGAGTGACGTAACTTGTCAGAATCAAGGCATCCGTTGCAATACTTTATGTTTGCTGCTTACCTAGACTAATAACTATCAAGGCAAAGACGATGCATTACAACGATTCTGTTTTGGCTGGCTTAAGGTACGGTTGATATATTATTGTACTTCCGAGTAATATATAAGGCACTACAAGTATCTGGCACCCAATAAGAAAAGGAAAACCAAACAGAACTTTAACACACTTATATTATCGAGTAGTCTGTGAGTATGTGTGACTGGTGACCTGGCAGAACCTTAACACAGCTTACATCATTGAGTAGCCTGTGAGTGTGTGTGAAAGGTGACCTGACAGAACCTTAACACAGCTTACAACATCTAGCAGTCTCTGAGTATGTGTGACCGGTGACCTGACAGAACCTTAACACAGCTTACATCATCTAGCAGTCTGTGAGTACATGTGACTGGTGACCTGACAGAACCTTAACACAGCTTACATCATCTGGCAGTCTGTGAGTGTGTGTGACTGGTGACCTGGCAGAACCTTAACACAGCTTACATCATTGAGAAGTCTGTGAGTGTGTATGACTGGTGACCTGACAGAACCTTAACACAGCTTACATCATTGAGAAGTCTGTGAGTGTGTGTGACCGGTGACCTGACAGAACCTTAACACAGCTTACATCATTGAGAAGTCTGTGAGTGTGTGTGACCAGTGACCTGACAGAACCTTAACACAGCTTACATCATTGAGAAGTCTGTGAGTGTGTGTGACCAGTGACCTGACAGAACCTTAACACAGCTTACATCATTGAGAAGTCTGTGAGTGTGTGTGACCGGTGACCTGACAGAACCTTAACACAGCTTACATCATTGAGAAGTCTGTGAGTGTGTGTGACCGGTGACCTGACAGAACCTTAACACAGTTTACATCATTGAGAAGTCTGTGAGTGTGTGTGACTGGTGACCTGACAGAACCTTAACACAGCTTACATCATTGAGAAGTCTGTGAGTGTGTGTGACTGGTGACCTGACAGAACCTTAACACAGCTTACATCATTGAGAAGTCTGTGAGTGTGTGTGACTGGTGACCTGACAGAACCTTAACACAGCTTACATCATCTGGCAGTCTGTGAGTGTGTGTGACCGGTGACCTGACAGAACCTTAACACAGCTTACATCATTG
Source organism: Eriocheir sinensis (assembly GCF_024679095.1). Classification (NCBI taxonomy): domain Eukaryota; kingdom Metazoa; phylum Arthropoda; class Malacostraca; order Decapoda; family Varunidae; genus Eriocheir; species Eriocheir sinensis. The sequence goes on along the minus strand of NC_066561.1, from coordinate 4,545,280 downwards.
AGAAGTCTGTGAGTATGTGTGACTGGTGACCTGACAGAACCTTAACACAGCTTACATCATTGAGAAGTCTGTGAGTATGTGTGACCGGTGACCTGACAGAACCTTAACACAGCTTACATCATTGAGAAGTCTGTGAGTATGTGTGACTGGTGACCTGACAGAACCTTAACACAGCTTACATTATCTGGCAGTCTGTGAGTGTCTGTGACCGGTGACCTGACAGAACCTTAACATAGCTTACATCATTGAGAAGTCTGTATGTGTGAACAGTGACCTGACAGAACCTTAACACACCTTACATCACCTAGCAGTCTGTGAGTGTGTGTGACCGGTGACCTGACAGAACCTTAACACAGCTTACATCATGGAGTAGTCTGTGAGTGTGTGTGTGTGAACAGTGACCCGGCAGAACCTTAACACAACTTACATCATCTAGTGTAAACAAGCGAATAGCACCAGTTGACAGCATGGTAACGATGAACACAATGAAGATAAAGCACCATAATGACTATTAACTAACAGGCAGAATTGACTAGCATTTGTTTCTTTAATTGCAGGGAACCACAAACCAATCAATGGCATCGGACTATCTTTACCAAGAATAAATGCAAGGCGGATTAGCACCAAAGACATGGCAAATAATTGATAACTCTTCCTATCTATCTATCTATCTATCTATCTATCTATTAATCCACTGCCACTAAGGAGAAATGAATGGATATGCAGGAGTATTCACAGTGGTAGTAGTAGTAGTGGGAAAAAACACCAACTGACTCATTCACTAACTGGGCAAACCAAGCCTGAAAAACAATGAATGAGTAGCAGTTGTAGTAGTAATAGTAGTGGTAGTAACAGTAGTAGTAGTAATAGTAGTAGTAAAGAAAGTAACCTCATGAAACCAAATCCACTGACTCATTCACTAACCCAGCAACCCTGAAAACACAATCCACGAGTAGATGAATGAGAGAAACGACAACATAACGCAGTGACAACAACAGTGGTAGGGGATGAGAGCAACACTACGAAAGGGCAGAAGAGGAGCACAGAGACACATCCACTCACTGGGCAATGTTGTAGAAGTCATCCATGAGGTGCGGCGGCGGAGGCGGGTCCGGGACGTTTAGCAGGTCAAGGCTGGTCGAGTCGCTGGTGGTGAGGGCCGAGAGGCGGACTCGAAGCTGCTCGTTCTCCTCCTGCAATCGGGTAATCTTGGCCGCCTCCTCCTGGTAGCTGGCAAGTGTGGGCAGCTCGATACTCTGCCGATAGTGAGGTGAGAGTCCATTGGTTAAGAAGCTCTGTTATCCCTATCCTTTTTGTTGTTTTTGCTGTTGGGGGTGGGAGGAAAGGAAACAGCTCAAGGCCAATAAACAAAACAAAAGCATAAGCCCTCCCGATAGCAAGGTGAAAGCCCAATCTTTACAGAGCTTCATTATCTCAAGTATCATTTTTTGGGGGTGGGTAAAGGAAACAGTTCAAGGCCAATAAACAAGGATGAAACAAAAGGCTCGCTAATCACTACTCCTGCAAATGCAAACGGGAGTGGTCAGAAATGAGGTCATTTTTTAATGCTATACTGGTACTGCAGATTTCTCATTGCTTCCTTATTTTCTTTCCATTTTATTAACCTGGTAGCTGCGGGGATCATGTTTCTTAGAGGCTCCTCGAAGCGAATTAATGAGAAAAATCATCACTCATGCAAATCATTATAAAATAGATATCAACGCATTCGTCATCAGTTTGTGCACCCTTTACTTTGGGTGGTTTATGTCAAGTCAAAAGTGTGGCCCGTCGCTGGTACATGGCAAAACCAAAAGTGTGGCCTGTCGCTGGTACATGGCAAAACCAAAAGTGTGGCCCGTCGCTGGTACATGGCAAAACCAAAAGTGTGGCCCGTCGCTGCTACCGGGTTAAGGCGAGTGAAGGGATAAAGAAACACGGCATCGCACATAGATAAATGCACGTCAGTTTCTTCATATAAGTCCTATTTATTATGGGTTGTGAAATTAACGACTTGATAAACTTAATCAAACAAATATCATCACTAAAACAAACTGTTCTATCCATTCTTACACCAATGACTCTACTCTGCATTACTCCAAATATTTTTAACCCGGTAGCAGCGACGGGTCAAATTTGTGGCTTTACCGTATAGCAGCGACGAGCCAAATTTGTGCCATGATATAGACCCCCCCAAAATAGGTGACGCATAAACTGATCACAAATGCTTTGATATATATTTTGAAATGGCTTGTGTGGGTGATAATTTTTTCTCATTTTTCTCGCTTAGAGGGACCATTAAGAAACATGATCCCCGCTGCTACCGGGTTAACAGAAGACCCTCTCACCAGGAACTGCATAACTCAGGGATAGATGCAATGCTCCTGTTCCTGTACTTAAACATCTAATTTGGATCTTCTCTCATCTACTTTTTGAGAGCAGTGCCTTACAAACATTCCTTCTGCTCTCTCTCTTAACTGACTACCTTCTATGCTGTGACAAAAAGGGAAAAAAATAGGCAAGAAGGATCTATCTATCTATTAATCCACTGCCACTAAGGAGAAATGAATGAATACGCAGTAGTACTCATAGTGGTAGTAGTAGTAGTGGTAACAGAATTAGTAAATCAAAAGAAAATAAAAGATACGCAAGAATGACCATAAGCTTTGAATAAACACAATACAAGTCATCTGCATCACACAAGCAATTCTGAGCAGACAAGTGTAGTGTCCAATAGTGTGGCGCCTCCTTACCTGGAAGACTACAGCGAAGAAGTTGTGGAGGGAGACGAGGAGAGTGTCTTGCCACTGGCGCGTGAAGTACATGGCGAAGGACGGGTTCTCCTCCGCCCCCTTGAGGTACGGGAGGACTGGGGAAGGAAGACATCTTACAGGAAAAGGATATGATGTTAGGTCCTGATAACTCCCATTCATCTATTTTTCTAAGGTTTATCTATCTCCGGCAGGACTGGGGAAGGAAGATGTCTAACAGGACCCCCGGAAAATGTGATGTTAGGTCCTGATACCTCCCATTTATCTATTATTCTTTGGTTTATCTATCTCTGGCAGGACTGGGGGAGGAATATGTCTTATGGGATCCCTGGAAATATGATGTTAGGTCCTGATACCTCCCATTTATCTATTATTCTTTGGTTTATCTATCTCTGGCAGGACTGGAGGAGGAACATGTCTTACAGGACCCCCGGAAAATATGATGTTAGGTCCTGATAACTTCCATTCATCTATTTATCTTTGGTTTATCTATCTCTGGCAGGACTGGGCGAGGAACATGTCTAACAGGACCCCCAGAAAATATTATGTTAGGTCCTGATAACTTCCATTCATCTATTTATCTATGGTTTATCTATCTCTGGCAGGACTGAGGTAGAAACATGTCTTACAGGAGCCCTGGAAAATATTATGTTAGGTCCTGATAACTCCCATTCATCTATTTTTCTAAGGTTTATCTATCTCTGGCAGGACTGGGCGAGGAACATGTCTTACAGGACCCCCGGAAAATATGATGTTAGGTCCTGATAACTTCCATTCATCTATTTTTCTTTGGTTTATGTATTTCCGGCAGGGCTGGGCAAGGAACATGTCTTATGGGATCCCTGGAAATATGATGTTAGGTCCTGATAACTCCCATTCATCTATTTTTCTAAGGTTTATTTATCTCTGGCAGGACTGGGCAGGAACATGTCCTGTGGGAGCCCCAGAAAATATGATGTTAGGTCCTGATAACTCCCATTCATCTATTTTTCTAAGGTTTATCTATCTCTGGCAGGACTGGGCGAGGAACATGTCTTACAGGACCCCCGGAAAATATGATGTTAGGTCCTGATAACTCCCATTCATCTATTTTTCTAAGGTTTATCTATCTCTGGCAGGACTGGGCGAGGAAGATGTCTAAAAGGACCCCCGGAAAATATGATGTTAGATCCTGATAACTCCGATTTATCTATTATTCTTTGGTTTATCTATCTCTGGCAGGACTGGGGGAGGTACATGTCTTACAGGAGTCCCAGAAAATACCTCATTAGGACTTGTTAATTTACTCTCATTTACGTATTTCCTGTCTTTTTCTATCTCCACTTAGATGGCGTAGAACATGTCTTACAGGACCCTGGAAAATATGATGTTAGTCCTGATAACTTCCATTCATCTATTTTCTTTGGCCATTCATCTATTTTCTAAGGTTTATCTATCTATTGAGAGATACATGACAATGGAAAACACTACCTCATTAGGACTTGTTAATTTACTCTGCCATTACAGCCATTTAGACGATAGAGAAAACTACTGATTACTGCTGTTATTTCTACCATTATAGCCTTTTAAATGACATTACAACCTATTACATGACAATGGAAAACACTACCTATGACCTTTGTACAACTTTTGCCATTACAGCCATTTAGACGATAGAGAAAACTACTGATTACTGCTGTATTATTCCTGCCATCATAGCCTTTTAGATAATGTTACAGCCTTTTAGACGACATTAGAAATTATTACTGATGGCTCCTGTGTTACTTTTGCCACTGTAGCCATAACCCCTTGACTGCAGATTTCCTACAAGACATCAAGCTACAGGAATGGAACAAAAAGTGGCTGCTACAGTTCAATGAAAAAAAATGTAAAGTCATGCACCTTGGGAGGGGATATCCAGCATACCAATACCACATAGGAAACACTCCACTATCCACCAATAAGGCAGAGAAAGACCTGGGAATATATGTTACCAGGCTACCGGTGAAGGCCAAATCTGTGCCAATCGCAGCGGACGGGTTAACTGCTTCCACTGTTGAGCTATAGTCGGTTCCACGAGATCTGGCGGGCCTAATCCTTCAGGGCTTGATTCCCAGACTTGGTAAAATTGCTTAAGTGATGGTACTGATTTAAAGAGGTAGCAGAGAGCGAGAGATAGTAGGCTATGTTACGGCAGGTTAGATATAGTAAACAACAGCCAATGAGCAACGCAGAGACTGTCACCCAAGCAATGATGCCAAGTTCGTGAGTCCACCCTTGAAGGATTAGGCTCGCCAGCTCTCGTGAAACCGACTATAGTTATAAATCCTACTTGGCTTCACCCATTGTCTTTGCACTTGATTTGTGGGACTCAACTACTGTTTTGATTTTTATATGAACTGTGTTAGCTTAACCTGGTAGCAGCGGGGATCATGTTTCTTAATGGTCCCTCTAAGCGAGAAAAATGAGAAAAAATCATCACTCACACAAACCATTTCATAGTATATATCAAGGCATTTGTGATCAGTTTATGTATCATCTATTTAGGGGGGGTTAAATCATGGCACAAATTTGGCCCGTCCCTGCTACACAGTAAACCCACAAATTTGGCCCTTCGCTGCTACCGGGTTAATTACTATTTCCTGGCTATAAACAAACAAATTATTATATTCCTTCTCCCGAAATTGACCCCTCTTCTGGCATCTTGTTCTGGTTACGGTTATTGGAGCAGTGCCTAGCGTTTTTTTGTTGCTCTTTTTTTTTAATTGCCCTTGAGCTGTCTCCCTTGCTGTAAAAAAAATAATAATAAGATGGCACCACTATAAAAACTCGACTGCACCAGAACGGGCTGGGCCAACCATCAGGCCCCACCAGAAAGAAGCCTACCAGTGCAATAGGCCACGACGTAAAAAAAAAAATAAATAAATAAATAAATAAATAAATAAAATCCACCACCACTACCATGACTCACATACTCATGACTGAACCATTATGCAAGTTACTGAACCCCTTCCAACATTTACTTACTAAGCTTACACTTCCTCCTGAATTACCGAAACCCTCCTGTTGCCCTTACAATGATCCTGACTGCCTTAACTGAACCTCTCCTCACACTTCTTTACCACACCCACGCCTCTTCCTGACTTTCTGATGCTCTTCCGTTGCCCTTGACGAACCTGATTAACTGACTGACTAATAAATCCTCTCCTGCCAGACATATATACTTTACCATTCCTGATTTCTTTACTAAAATTATACCTCTTCCTGACTTACTGAAGCCCTCCTGCCACCTTTAACCCGGTAGCAGCGACAGGCCAAATTTGTGGTTTTACCATGCAGCAGCGACGGGCCAAATTTGTGATGTGATATAGACCCCCTAAAATAGATGATACATAAACAGATCACAAATGCTTTGATATATATTATGAAATGGTTTGTGTGAGTAATGATTTTTTCTCGTTTTTCTCGCTTAGAGGGACCATTAAGAAACATGATCCCCGCTGCTACCGGGTTAATAGACCTGACTAACTGAACCACTCCCCCCACACTTACTGAACCACTCCCGCCACTCAGTCTGACTCTGTAGGTCGGCTGCCATCTTCTCAAAAAACTCGGTCAGCTTCTCACTCTTGTTGGTCTGGATTGTGTTGATAACGTAGAGGCGAAGGATGCTCGTCTCCAGCTTACGTACACCTACCAGGGAGGAGATTCACCTTGATGAGAGCTTATGTGGAAAGTTGGAAAGTTTCGTTTAGTCGGCTCAACATCTGTGGTCATATGCCGGAGAGAGACAGAAGGGGAAGGAATTATAGAAGGGAACAGCTCCCAGGAGACGAGACACAACCCCTGATTAATACCTGGTACCCATTCACTGCTGGGTGGACAGGGGCGTAGGGTATCGGAAAAGCCGCTCAAATTTTTCCACTCCGCCCGGAAATCGAACCCGGGCTCTCTCGGTTGTGAGCCGAGTGTGCTAACCACTGCACCATGAAGCCCCCATGAGAGCTTAGTTATCTTAGTGTTCCCTTGTTGGTGTGTGAAGGAAAATAAAGTGTTCGTATATGTAGATGCATCACTTATTTTTCTTATTATGTCACTGTTTTCATCTGGTTCGTAAGAGGAATACATGGCAGTTTCTTTAATTTTTTCTACACCTTCATTAGTTGTAGATATTTTGGTTGTGTTTCCATACTTATTTGTGTTTATTAAGGTTAGGCAGAGTGTATGTCATTTCTTATGATTACTATACAGTTTTGAGTTCTGTTTTTTATAATCATTTTTGTTTTTTGGGGTTAGTGAAGGAATGAGGTTAGAGATTAAAAGAACAGCCCAAGTCTAAATCTGTGTACTGATGAGTCATTGATTTTTTTTTCTTGTTTTGCTTCTGTTGAATGAGTTATATACAGAGTAGCTATTTAGTATATTTACAAAAGGTAAAAATTGTAAATCTGTTTGTTATCAATATATAGAGGCAGCATTATTATGTAAATCATACTGTATAAATACATATCAGAAGCATACATAACAAAACAATCTTATGTCCTGTTCCTTGTCCCAGCCCCACAGCCCACAACCTGCCACCTGTCTTACATCACTGCCCTCTCCCATCCTCTTCACCAACCCTATACATGAGGCTATACAAAAACGGAGATTGTTTTTTTCCATCAGAATGTTTATCTTAAAGTTCATAAAAAACTTATTTTTGCACACAATGAGTTAGAAAGTTTGGTCTAGGTTAAGTTAGTGCCATGTGAAGGCAAATGTCATATCTTTATCTTTGTCTTACACAGCCACTAACTCACAGGGAAGCAGCGTGTGAGGCAGCCGGGCAAATATCCTCCTGTCCAGGTGTGCCCATAGCTCCCTTAGCCCCAGCAGGTCATAGGTCTGTATGCTGCTAAGAATCTGGTCCACCAGGCGGTCCACCTGCAAGAAAAAACGCATATGAGGATGCACTGGGCGCACTAAATCTCTTGAATCCCCACCCCCCAAAAAAATGAAAGATAGAAAGTAACAAATCAGTGTCTAAAGTGGGTGAATCTATGAACCCTTCTCAGTTCCAGTGGCATTCCTAAGGAGAGGCATGGGAGGGCACACGCCTTCCCAGTGGCAATGACCAATACCCACCACTGATCTGACCTTAGAATATGCTTTACTAACTTTCTATGTGGCACAAGAATGCCCCTGAGCTCCACATGCCAAGTATCCCCCATAATCAGTTCTGCCTCATCACATTAAGAAAGGAAGGAAGGAAAGAAAGGAAGGAAGGCCTCACAAACTACACTATTCCCAAAAAAATAAAAGCAAAGGAAGGAAGGAAGGAAGGAAGGACTCACGAACCACACTATTTTCTGGTAAAGGTGAAGGAAGAAAGAAAGGACTCACAAACTACATAATTCTCAGGTAAATGAAGGCGAAGGAAGGAAGGAAGGACTCACAAACTACACCATTCTCAGGTAAAGAGGCGAAGGAAGGAAGGAAAGAATGAAAAAAAAAAAAAAAGGCCTCACAAACTACACTCTTCTCCATTAAATCAAAGCGGCCCACCACTCTCCCCCCACTCACCCTGAAGCCCTTGTCCTTGTCGATCTTGAGCTCATTGTCGAGGGTCCTGAGGGTGTGCGTGAAGCCCCGGAAGAGCAGGTACTCCTTGACCAGCTCGTCGAGGGACTGCAGGTGAGACATTCTGGGTCTTGGCTGCTCTTGGTTGCTCTTGACAGCTGTGTTGGGGGACCTGGCCCGTCTCAACCTTGGGGACAACCACTGCATTCTACTCTTATTTCTATCAGAACGCCAATAAGTAGAAGAATAACTGTCGCATGAGATAATGGACTGTGGTTAATACATGCAAAATTCTCATAGATGTCAATAAAAGTACGTTATGACAGGAGTAATAGGGATTTGTGTGTCTGGGTGAGTCTCAACCTTGGGGACAACCACTGCATTCTACTCTTATTTCTACCAGAACGCCAATAAGTAGAAGAATAACTGTCGCATGAGATAATGGACTGTGGTTAATACATGCAAAATTCTCATAGATGTCAATAAAAGTACGTTATGAAAGGAGAAATAGGGATTTGTGTGTCTGGGTGAGTCTCAACCTTGGGGACAACCACTGCATTCTACTCTTATTTCTACCAGAACGCCAATAAGTAGAAGAATAACTGTCGCATGAGATAATGGACTGTGGTTAATACATGCAAAATTCTCATAGATGTCAATAAAAGTACGTTATGAAAGGAGTAATAGGGATTTGTGTGTCTGGGTGAGTCTCAACCTTGGGGACAACCACTACATTCTACTCTTATTTCTACCAGAACGCCAATAAGTAGAAGAATAACTGCCACATGAGATAATGGACTATGGTTAATACATGCAAAATTCTCATAGATGTCAATAAAAGTACGTTATGAAAGGAGAAATAGGGATTTGTGTGTCTGGGTGAGTCTCAACCTTGGGGACAACCACTGCATTCTAGCCATATTTCTATCAGAACGCCAATAAGTAGAAGAAGAACTGCAGCATGAGATAATGGAATGTGGTGAATACATGCAAAAGTCTCATAGATATCAATAAAAATACGTTATGAAAGGAGAAATATAGGGATTTGTGTGTCTGGGTGGATCTCAACCCGCGGGACAACCACTGCATTCTACCCTTATTTCTACCATAACAGTGATGATAACACCAATAAATAAAAAGAAATTCCGCGTGAGATAATACACTGTGTAGATAATACAAGCAAAATACTCATAGATATCAATGAAAGTACATTATGACGGGCACTGTAATAGGCGTTTATAGTGACATGAATGAATCTCAACCCGCGGGACAACCACTGCATTCTACACTTATTTCTACCATAACACACATAAATAAGATGAAATTACGCGTGAGGTAACAGACTGTGTGGGTACTGCAGGTGAAATACTCATGTAATGCGGCGACTAGCCTGATGGGCGAGCCTCCCTGAACTCCCTTTGCAAACGGGGTACCTCTTTGGCCGACTGGTTAAGATATAAGGAGTGGCTCTCCCGTCTCGCTGGTCGTGTGGGAGTGCAGTAAAGGGGAAAATTCTGGCATTACACTCATGCATAGACATCAATAAAACTACATACCCCACGCTAGGAAAGCTTTGGAAAGCCGCGTGGCCACGCAGCTCCCGAGCTTGCAATGGCTGCAGCTTATACACTATTAAACTTCTGCGTTGCTTTCACCGCCTTCACCTCAGCGTAAGCAACTTCTTCATTGTGTCATCTGCGACACAACTCATTGTATCCGTTAATTCTTTGCCCACTGGTTTCAAACTTGCACTTTTATCATTCATGTTTTTGTAGTCCATGTTCCTGACCTATCAAAGACACGGATATTGCATGAGGAAGTCAATAAAATAGTGTGCTGGACAGCGTCCAGAGTAGCCTAGGTAAAGACAGCTGTAGCTTACCTTGAACATAGCGGCGGACGTGACTCCGAGCCCTGCGTGGAGGCTGGAGCCCATGCACTGACCTGTGGTGGACCTTGGGGTCCATGCTCGGGGCGGTGGTGGCCCTTCCAGTGATGTTGAATATTCTACATATCATTAAAATATGAAATAGAAGTACTTAGCTACAAAATATAATATAGTTAAGTTTCAAGATAATAGTAATTTAGATATAGTTGTATTATGTCTAGTACGTGTGGTGATGAATCATTTTCGTTGAGAACTGTATGTATGGCAAAACGCACACTGCCGCAGCCACGTGTAAACAAACCCACGGGTGTGGCGGGGGGATTGGTGCATGGCAAATATAAGCTTTCTTCTGCTGCAGAGAACACCCGGGGGTCATTTGCTAACTATTTCAGCTCCCCTCATGAAACGCCAGAATTTTCTGTTTACTACACTCCAACACGACCACCGCGTGTAACGAAGCACACGAGAAATTAATCCAGACAAGGAAAGGTTTTGCCGGCGCCGAGGATCGAGCCCGCGCCCAGCGAAACGGGAGAGCCACTCCTTAACCAGTCGGCCAAAGTGGTAGCTACCCGACTACCTGAGTGAGTTATGGGAGGCTCACCCATCAGGCAAGTCGCTGCACAACACATACCGAAATGGTACTGTGAACAGGGAGCGACTTCAGTAGGCGGGCAGATGGTTGAGAATTCATTCAGTTGTTTTAGTTGTTCATCAGCTGTCTTCTAAAGCAGACCTCAGCAGAACCTGCCTTGGACTGGGTTTTACCACAGCTCCCTTGTAGAGTGTATGTTGAGTTGTCTGCGGGTGTGGTTGTCCTGCCATTCCACATGTAATGATCTGTAGTATTTAATAATTTTAAGGCTTGAAATAATTGTTAGCGTGGCCAGAACCCTCGCCTTCTAGCTGGCCTCTTTTCTGGCCCAGTAGCAAGTACAAAGTCAACACTCAAGAAGTCGCTGTCATCCATGTGGTCCATGCTTTGTTGTCAACAAGCAGCGTGACGGATCCCATCTCCTCAGTACCGAGCGCCCACCATTTTTGTCACGTCATTTTGACGTCATTAATGTCGACGGAACCGTGAAAACGGATTAGTGGGACACCGGCCCGGGAGGGTAAAGTGACACTGATTTTGAGTACTATATGATTTACATAATTTAAAGATATTCAGACCACACAGACGTACCCTATGGTCCAGACTGGGTGGTACATCCTTAAATCAATGAATTTTATGATTTGCTGAGGAAAACTGAGCCGTAGAATAATAAAAATAAGCCATTTGCATGAGCAAACATGTAGCTACTGGCGGCCTGCCCTCTAGCGCTGTTCAGACTGTTCCCCCGCGCTCCGAGCCTCTGGAAATACCTCCAGCACGGGGAAGCGCGGGGCTCGTGATGCCTTGTGTGGACCAGAGGGTGTGGACGCCCTGTATCCCTATATAGCTGTATCTTTCGCGTCTACGCTCTGCAGCTCAAAAGCGACTGGACCGTCACTATACTAATAACTATAAATATAATAGGAGAAAGGGTGCATTGAATACATTGAATCCTGTTTGTTGTGTGCTTTGTGATTCCACTTAAAAATGTTGCAAATCATGTTCTGGCATGTGTCTTACCGTATAACAATTTGGAATATCGTCACCTTCGTAAACAAAGCGCCTAAGTCATTATTTTCTACTTTTCAGGAAATCAGAAAAGAACTGTCATTATCTCATTTGGCTTAAGATTTAGGCAGAAATGAAAAGGCCAATTCTAGAACACTCAAACCCTGAATGACGAAGGCAACTATACAATAATGGACGTCACTTCAAACTCACTTGTTGAAAAATTGATGTAGACAAAAACCTGGAAATCGCTGAAAAATGACTTGGCAATTATTTTATGAGGGTGACGATATTATAGCGCTTTGTATCATGACTCACCGGTAGTGAAACCCAAGATCATATAGAAATTATTTTATTCAGCTGCGACATCAATACAATAAAATAAATAAGGAATACAATCTACATAATCATAGTGTTTGTGTCCTTAATTAAGAGCTGTGGCTTGCTCCTCACACATCCCGCGTCCCTCCAAACATCACTTTTACAACAATAAATATTTCAGTTCAATTCAATTCAAACATCACACACAACATAAACAAAAATAAAGTGTATCTCATTTCTCTTCCGAAGGGTCGAGGCACTTATTTTACTTATTGTGAATTAATCAGTAAACAGAGAGAGAGAGAGAGAGAGAGAGAGAGAGAGAGAGAGAGAGAGAGAGAGAGAGAGAGAGAGAGAGAGAGAGAGGGGGGGGGGGGGGGGGGAACACGAAGCAAGGAATGAATGCCAGAAAAAGACTCAGGGAAGGGGAGATGAAGGAAGGAAAGCCAGGGGTGGGGAGATAAAGGGGGAGATGGAAGAGGGAAAAGGTAAGATTGGAGAGTTAAAGGGGTAGGGAAAGAGGGGAGGGGAAGGTAGGGTTGGAGTTAAAAAAGGGGAAGAAAGGAAGGGGATAGTAGGATTATGGGGAAGTTGAGGGGAGAGATAAGGAAGGGGAAAGTAAGGATGAGGGAGAGAGGAAGGGGGAAGGGGAAAGTAGGGTTAAGGGGGAGAAGGTGAGGGGAGAGATAAGGAAGGGGAAAGTGAGGGTGAGGGAGAGAGGAAGGGGAAAGTAGGGTTAAGGGGGAGAAGGTGAGGGGAGAGAAAGGGTGAGGGAGGGAGGAAGGGGGAAGGGGTAGGTAGGGAGGAAAGTGGGTAGTAGGGGAAAGGTTAAGCCAGAGAGATGAAGCACAAGGAGATGGGGGGAGAGGAGATGCTGATAGAAGTTTTTATATTTCTATTTGTGCCCTTCAATGTGACGGAGATGAACACTGTGGCCAGGTGCAGCTTTAGCGTATCTCCCCCACCCCCCCCCCTCCCTCCACACACACACACACACACACACACTTTAACTTTGCATATATTAACTCTATTTGTGATCACTAACGCCAGGAGCTCAAGGTTAATTAAGGCAGCACCCAGCATATGCGCAACACTATCACAGGTAAGTACTCCGCTGCCTGGCCCGCGTCCCTTCCACTGAGATACTATTGCTCCACGAGAACAAATTAGTAAAGCTCTTTGGCTGTAAGCCCGTATTCCTAAACGTCTCGGCGCCTCAGTGCGCCTGTTTGAAAAGCCTCTCGTAGAAGTTCCTAGGGTTTTCATGGACCGTTTTGTGATCCCGGTGATAGTTTGACCCGGCTTCTGCACCTTGAACGGGACACACACCCATGAAGATCCGGTTAATCTTCTCTGTGGCCTTGGGAAATAGTCGTAATGGGAACCCGGTGTTGTGTACGTGGCTGTCCCCGCTTTGTTTACAAACAAAAAGCGGACCGCTGCATACACGAATCCGATCCGGTCGTGTATATGGATGTCCCACCAGCACGGGAGGGAGTAGTTTTATTCTTTCATAGGAAAAACATTCATGAATCCAAAACAGCGCTATTTTGTAATAGCTATTACATAGCCATTAAATAGCCTGTATGCTAATTTCAAAACAAAACTATCTTGAGTTCTCCTTTGGTTGCTTGTAAGGTTTGGAGGATATTGTCCATCCAACAAAGAATACTGTAAATGCCCTATTTCATCCCTAAATTTAGCCAGTCCTTCCTGTAAATCTGAAGCAGTGTTATCGGGGGACGCCTGCGCACAGCTTTGTTTATCAACAAGTCGATGTTTGCAAACATTCGCTTCTGAGCACGCGCAGTTCTCGCGGGGACAACTACGTACAAGGGGACAGCTATACGTACACAACACCGGCACGTTTGAGAATACCGACGATACTACTACGTGGAGGAAGAACAGACGCAAAAAGGGCGAAAGAAATTAATGAGAACAAAGACAAAGAGATAAAAAGGATCGAAGAGGAAGGGAACTACATACACGAGCAGGACGGCTAAGCCTATTAATGTGCAACTTAAAATATCAGTGCGAGGTACCTAGAGAAAAAAAATCATAGTCCGAGTATAACACTGCAAGGGTATGGTAAATAAGCCCATCCCACAATATGAAGTATGTTTTAGTATACATAATTATGAAAACGGTCGAATATATGCTCTACTTACAGTCAGGCGCGTCCATTCTCTCTACTTTTCGTTCGGTCTCTATTTTATCGTTCATAAGGTAGCCGATAATTTTGGGGTGTGCCGAGACGCGCTTGGTGAAAACTTGTGAGTTGAAACTGAGAATAGGCTATGAAAGTCGCTCGGGATCATAATTAAAGAACAGTTGCCAGGTTTGGAACTATTTGCATCTGTTCTCCTATGTCTACCCCACTCGAATAATAAAACGTTCAGAGTGCCTTTTAGCAACATAAATAGCGTCAAATTATCACAAATGCTTAATTCACCTGAGATTACTTTTTCATACTTAACTTTAAACTAAAACCTGTTCATCCGGGTAAAAAGACGAGACTTTCACCGGTTACAATCGCGATAATCTACATAATACTGGTCTGAGACGCGTGGGTGACCTAATATCGGCTTATCTGTCTTCTACCCTAAATTGTGCCCTAATTCCTTTATACTGTCGAGGAAGCGCGTGATGGGATTGGCCACGGCGTCAACTGCTGTCAGGTGGATGTGGTGTTTCCCTTGTATATCGTAGTATCGGAAGTGCTGGCACCCCTGCTTGAAGCCCTCCAGCATGGCCTTAAGCCCCTCGGGATCCTTCTTCTCGTACTCGTGACCTTCACTCGCCTGGCCAGATGATGAAATGAGTGATAAGAGGCAAGGGCACTGACATAATGGTACACAGGGTTCGGGGTGATGAGCCGCCGAGATATTAATTGTTATCGAAAAGATCTACGGTGATAAGATTTCATGATTCTTAACTTAGATTGGTCTGCTTCTCGTCTATTGTTACCAGATGGCCTGAAGGGTAAAATTATTGGGGTCTGTTAGTATCGAGTAAAATATAACATTTTCTGCGGTCTGGATCACAGGGAAGATGTCTGTCTGATTAATTGTCTCCAAACAGATTAATGGATATAAGATTTCATGATTCTTAACTTAGATTGGTCTGCTTCTCGTCTATTGTTACCAGATGGCCTGAAAGGTAAAATTATTGAGGTCTGTTAGTATCGAGTAAGATATAACATTTTCTGCGGTCTGGATCACAGGGAAGATCTGTCTGTCTGGTTAATTGTCTCCTAACAGATTAATGGTGATAAGATTTCATGATTCTAAACTTAGATTGGTCTGCTTCTCGTCTATTGTTACCAGATGGCCTGAAGGGTAAAATTATTGAGGTCTGTTAGTATCGAGTAAGATATAACAGTTTCTGCCGTCTGGATCACAGGGAAGATCTGTCTGTCTGGTTGTCTCCTAACAGATTAATGGAGATAAGATTTCATGATTCTAAACTTAGATTGGTCTGCTTCTCGTCTATTGTTACCAGATAGCCTGAAGGGTAAAATTATTGAGGTCTGTTAGTATCGAGTAAGATATAACAGTTTCTGCCGTCTGGATCACAGGGAAGATCTGTCTGTCTGGTTGTCTCCTAACAGATTAATGGAGATACGATTTCATGGTTCTTAGTTTGAGTCCTCTGATTTTCGTAGGCCACATGGTCATCAGATAGTTCGATGGTTAAAATCAATGGGATCTGTTAGTAATATGACTAGGATAATCATGGTACCTAAAGCCTCTTAAGGGAGATTACACTGCGCGCCAATGGATTACGTTCATGATTACAGGAGCTTCAAGATTAGTACAAATATCTTCTTTTTTTTAGCAAGATTAGCCAACGAATCAGCCTTTACGAATACAGAATGTTATCTTTTCGTGCACTCGTAGTCAATGGAATACACGAATACACAACTGTCTCTTTCGTGCAGTTTCATGACCCAAACAACGACTGATCAATTGGCGCGCAGAGTACAAAAGACGTTTCCAAACTTACCTTGCAGATGAGGGTGGGAGAGGTGATCGCCCTGGCCATCTCTACCCACTCGTCCAAGGTGATGAAGCCGATGAAGTAAGCTTTCACCCGCAGGTCCCGCGTCAGCACCAGTCCCGTGCCGCCCTCAACCCTCCTGGCGCCCCGCTGCAGAAGGATCCTCGCGCCGCGCTCGTCCAGAGATCGACTCCCGTCCATTGTCCTTCTCACGAGCTCCTCCTCCTTGTACACCAGCGCAGGTTGAGATGCCTTGTCCTCGTTGTCAAATAACTGGAGGAAGTACTTCTTCATCGCTGCCGGCTGCTTCTCCGGCGTGAGGGACCAAACTTTTATTATGTCAATGGAGATGAAGGCGGCTACGTCCTCGGGGAAGGTGGCGGCGTACATAATGCCCACCACGGCGCCCATACTGTGGCCCAGATATATGAAGCGCTTCCAGCCGATGGCCATGACGGTCTTCCTGATGGCCCCCATGTAGCCTCGCGGGTCGTAGATGAAGCCCGGAGGAAAGTGGTCCGAGCGGCCGTGTCCCGGGAGGTCCAGCGACAGGAACCTGACGTCCTTCGGTAGGTGCGGCGCGAGGAGGTCGAAGGTATTGGCGTTGTCCAGCCACCCGTGTACTCCTGCGGTGGAGAAGAGGACGATGCTTACCCACCCATTGCTTCCCACATGGCTGCTATACCTTACATGATTCCCCCCCCCTCCCCCACGCATCACTCACACTCCTTCCACCCTTGAGTGTGTGTGTATTTACCTAGTTGTATTTACCTAGTTGTAGTTTTACAGGGCCTGGCCTCGTGTGGTTCCGTCTCCGTATCTGCATTTATCCAACTTTTCTTTAAAGCTTTGCACACTCCTCGCCGATACTACATTCTCACTTAGTCTGTTCCAAACCTCTATATTTCTTTGCGGGAAGCTATATTTCTTTGTGTGTGTGTGTGTGTGTGTGTGTGTGTGTGTGTGTGTGTGTGTGTGTGTGTGTGTGTGTGTGTGTGTGTGTGTGTGTTTACAAGCACATCTTTATTCAATTTATCATCAATGAATCACTGAAATCTTACTTTGTTCACTTCATTTTTTCCCCTGCCACAAACTGACTTTCCGTGACTTTCCTGAATGTGTAAATATCCACCCGCCGCTAACTCAACCAATCTACTCACCCAACATCAGTCTTGGGCCCTTTCCTCTGATCTTCCCTCGCATTGTCCCCCATCCGATGTTCACCTCGAACTCCTCCCAGTCCAAGGAGGTCGACGCCGTTCCATTCACCGCATCGTCTAGGTTTCCGTTGACTACCATGGCTCGGCCCTCACCGTTCTGCTGGGCTGCGGATGCCATCTCACCGGGTTGTCTGGGGGTTATATAAGCACTGATCGACATGATAAACGTTGCTCGGGCTAAAGTCTCGGCCCACAGCACCAAAGGGTAAAGGTAAAGTCGGGGGCGTACGCTAAAGTTCCGTGTGGCCTTGGTCTCAACTCCGTCACAGCATTCTTAAGCCTGAAGACGGATATCGGGTCATTGTGACATCCAGGTTATCAGTCACCTTCCCAAGCACAAACGTTAATGCAGGTAAGTCCAAGGTCGATAAAGTAATGTTCAATAGACGATAAGGAAACTATATATAGTCTCCTTACTACCGGTTTACTGTCTAATGATAAATGAATAAATACAGTAAGATGCATCATAACCAATTTGTACGCCCTTAGTAGGTAATGGTCAGGAAAAAGAACTCTTGGAAACATAGTGAACATTACGCTTGTCATTCCGGTCCTCATGCTGACATTGCAAAATTTCTATAACATGATTTTTTTTCTCGTTTTTTTCTAGGCACCGGTCACGCCCAGCTATAACGTATGCCCCCACCTCTATGTATACACGATAGTAAATATGTAAAGAGAAAGAATGCGAAAATTACTTAAAACACACAAGGCTAATATATGAACGTGCCTCAGGGCCTCCCATTGCTGACTGTGTACCGGTAGAATAAAAGTTTACGAAGAATGAACCCGGAAAAAGGAGAAAATGGGCAAGAACTATGATTGAAAACCTTTAGGAAGCATTACAGAGCTAATTCACCAGTCCAACACCGTCTCGTAACAGCCGATCCACACTGAACAATATCCCATACGATCCATAATGGCGAGTCTTCGATGCCACACCAAATACACAAGACTAGCTTTTCCTGTATAGTTTCCTCAAATTTCTGAAGTTAAAAATACGAAACACTATACAATGAAATTTCGAGGGCTCTGATATTGGTTTGGGAGTTTACTAACCCGGCTAGCAGAGAAATAAAAGAACATACCGATATATGGCACCCCTGAGTCGCATGTGTGGCTCCTAGGTGTGGCCTGTGGACCGTGGCACCACCTCACCTCAGTCACCTTGATCAGAGTGCCGCAAGTGACCCTGCGTCCTCATTCCCCAGGTAACTCATTAACGCTGGCACAGGTGTTGGTGAGGGTTAAGAAATACTCCCACAAGCAAATAATTGATCATGTTCTCTCTCTTCGTTTATTTATTTGTTTTGTGTTTCTCGTAGTCCATCCCACTAGCATTTTTAGCTTGTATATTTCTTAACTATTACTTATTTCCTCGCTAGTATGGAAATTATGTTGTCCCACAGTCTGACTAGCCCCCCAAAAAACACTCCAGAAGAATTATAATCATTGCAACTCACATTCTCATTGAAATAATTGCTCTACAGCTACGTACATACTGTTTTTAACTTTATATACATTGGAAATTAGAGGGCCCTTTTTTAATATCAGTACAATCGTTATTCCATGTGTTGTCCTCAGAAAACTTAAGACACCTGCACTAAACCAAATAGAAATAAATTAATAAATAAATCAGAAATCGAATCAACTAACAAGGAGTCTCCCCTTCCACGGCTGCACACGACGTTTTCTCTTTACTAATCTCTGTAAACTAACGAAACGTGAACTTCGCCAAATAAAAAAAATACATAAAAAATCGAATCACCTGCTTATGATTGATTGATAGTTTATTGATGCAAGTATACCACAAAGGAGAAGGGAGGAGCATGCTATACCAGCCCCCAGGCAGTATATACATAGTGTGATTAAACAACTAGGGAGACATGTGAAGGTAGCACCATGAAACTAAAGACACAATGGTAGGAAACAAGTGCTAAAAAATAAAGGCTTATGGCACATCCTTCCAGCCCACTGAATTACATGAAGCTGTCCCACTATGATTCATGAACTAATGACAGTCTCCTCTTCCATGGCTGCACACAACGCTCTCTCTTTCCTTTAACCTATACCGTAAACTAATGTCACGTGCACTTTGCCAAATATTGCACTCTGTAAGATGTAAAATAAATAAATAAGGAAAAGAAAGAACCTGTAACAAAAGTAAGAGTCTCCCCTTGAATGGCTGCACACATCGCTTTCTCTTTTCTTTAACCTATACCGTAAACTAATGACACGTGCACTTTGCCAAATATTGCACTCTGTAAGATGTAAAATAAATAAATAAGGTAAAGAAAGAACATGTAGCAAAAGTAAGAGTCTCCCCTTCCATGGCTGCACACAACGCTCTCTCTTTCCTTTAACCTATACCGTAAACTAATGTCACGTGCACTTTGCCAAATATTGCACTCTGGAAGATGTAAAATAAATAAGGAAAAGAAAGAACATGTAACAAAAGTAAGAGTTTCCCCTTATATGGCCGCACACAACGCTTTCTCTTTCCTTTATGCTATTCCATAACTAATGTCACGTTCACTTTGCCTAATATTGCACTCTGTAAGATGTAAAATAAATAAATAAGGAAAAGAAAGAACCTGTAACAAAAGTAAGAGTCTCCCCTTGAATGGCTGCACACAACGCTTTCTCTGTCCTTTATGCTATTCCCTAACTAATGTCACGTGCACTTTGCCAAATATTGCACTCTGTAAGATGTAAAATAAATAAATAAGGAAAAGAAAGAACCTGTAACAAAAGTAAGAGTCTCCCCTTATATGGCCGCACACAACGCTTTCTCTGTCCTTTATGCTATTCCCTAACTAATGTCACGTGCACTTTGCCAAATATTGCACTCTGGAAGATGTAAAATAAATAAATAAGGAAAAGAAAGAACTTGTAGCAAAAGTAAGAGTCTCCCCTTGAATGGCTGCACACAACGCTCTCTCTTTCCTTTAACCTATACCGTAAACTAATGTCGCGTGCACTTCGCCAAATATTGCACTCTGGAAGATGTAAAATAAATAAGGAAAAGAAAGAACCTGTCACAATAGCAAGAGTCTCCCCTTGAATGGCTGCACACAACGTTTTCTTTCCGCAATCACTCAACGTTACTCAATACTCAGCCAAAGAGGAGAGAGAGAGAGAGAGAGAGAGAGAGAGAGAGAGAGACTATAAGAACCTTTGAACTCAGCTGAGGGAGAGATTATAAGAGCCGGAATAACACTCAACACAGCCTTTCCACTCTTTCACTCAAGGTAATTCCTCACACAACCCTCGTCATCCCTTCAACAAATAGACCCGTCGTCGGTTAAGATTATCCCACACAAAGATGTTCCTTAACTTTTTCTTAACTGCTTTTCCGTGTGCACATCATTCCGGCGAGTGAGCATCTGTGGACCCACTAATATTTTTGATTTCATGTCCATTGAAGGTAAAGCTCCAGAAGGTATTTCTCCAGAATTACACCCAAAACACGACCCTTTTTTTTTAGGTGGATTTTTTATGTGCTATCCACTAATGATAACTCAAATTACTCGTTTCTGAGATTTGTATAACTAATCAAGTGGTGATAGGTTGCTATGCACAGCGGAGGAAAGCTTTTATTTCAGCAGTGATAAGTTGTGTGCATTAGGTTGGCCTGGGGGTTGAGAAAAAAGGAAAGTTTTGTTTAGTTGGCACAACATCTGTGGTCATATGCCAGAGAGAGACAGAAGGGGAAGGAATTAAAGGAGAAAGGAAAAAATCCCAGCAGACAGGACACAACCCCGATTAATACCTGGTACCTATTCACTGCTGGGTGGAGAGGGGCGTAGGGTATTGGGGGCTGAGAAGAGTGAGTGGCAGAGCAAGGGTTTGGTGAGGGCCAGGTCCACCATCCTCAACAGGGGTGATTCAGAAAGGTTACTGTGCAGTTGAAGCCACATCATTATTATCCTGTCACGTTTAACCTATCCTAACTCAGTTGACAGACCCAAACCTTACCATATCTACGAGTTGACTAGCGTAAGCAGGCCCATAATTTTGGCAGATTTTTCAGGGGGACTTGAGGGCATCATTGGTTCATGAGGTGTGTGTGGGGAGAGCGAGCATACACAGGTGTGGGAATTGTTTTGAAAAATAAGCACTTTTAGTGGCATTCTGAGGCTGGTATCGATAGCATTGAAAGGGCTATAGCCCCCCTAGCCCCCCAGAAATTATGGCCCTGATAAGTACCGTAAGTCATTTTCAGCGGTTGTAATAAGCATGTGTTTCTTTTTCTCTCTGTTGGTTGTATCAAACTGCCCTGCAAAATTTGGGCCACTGCATTGTGTCACTGTTAGAAATCAGGAACAGTTTAGGGCTCTGTCAACTAGAGCTCTTCTGTGGAGAGACAAAGAGAGGCATATCAAGTCTTACTGAGGACATCGAGGGCTATTTCGATGCAAATGACCTTTGACCTCCCTTCTGAGTCCTGAAGAAAACACTTTAAAGAGCCATATGTAATGGACCCTCCCAGTGAGCAGCTCTGAGCTACTGGGTCAGATCTGGTAAACCATCCCCTATGGTTCAGGGCCTTTTGGAGTCTTTATTTGCAGCTCAATCCTTTCCACAAGGATTGTTGGTCTCTTGACTGACTTGTATTCTGGAATTGAGAATGCTATGAAGTGTAGGGGGAGCATGTACACCATTCCTGAAAATATAGCGGTGAGGCAGGGCTGCATCCTTGCCCCATCATTTTTCAGCACTTGTATGGACTGGGTATAAGGCAGAGCTGTGAACCTAATACATTGAGAAACATCCATTGGATACCTCTCCATCTGAAATTAACTTCTCCTCTGGCCTATTGTTCTGTTTTCTTTTGTTGGAGCAGCATATAGCAGGCTTTTTTGTTATTGTTTGTTTTTTGCCCTTGAGCTGCCTCCCTTGCTGTTATAAAAAAAATACAAACCAGGGTCACTGACTTTGTATTTGCCAATGATCCAGTAATCCTTGCAAAGTCAGTGGGGATTCTCGTAATTGCTCTCAAGGCACTGCACAAGGAGGTGAAGTCCTTGGGACTTAAGGTCTACTGGGCCAAGACCAAGGTACAGGTGTCTGATGACTTACTAGAGGAAACAGTATAGTCTGTTCATGTGTGTAACTTGTCTTGTCATTGGTTTAGGTGACGTTCACAATGGTCAACTTGGGAGGCCATTGCCCCTACACTGTGTTCCACTCCTGATGTGGCTCAGCTTGTCAGGGAGTGAGTTACTCTAACCCCATTGGAGTAGGTGAATGCAGGACTGGGGGTTCATTATCCCCTGCAGAAACAGGTCAAACTTTCTCTTGAAGCTCTCTGTTCTGTAGTTATGTCTGAAAATTTCACAGGTAGCCTAGTTCAGAACAACAGTGGGTCTTGTCAAGAAGTTTTCTGGAGGGCTGGCTTGCCCTACATTGTTATGAACTTGCTTAGCAGGAGTATATGACATTGTCAATATGTACATATGCAAAAGGACAAAAATTTGGATCTTTCAGGTGCTTGTGGTTCCTGTCTTATTTTATGGCTGCGACATGGACTTTAAAATAGTAATTTAAAGAGGCGAACTGATGCATTTGGTAATGAGTGTCTGCAGAATCATTGCATATTGCTGGAACGATTGTGTCAAACCAGCGAATATTCCATAAGACTGAATTGGGGCCTATTACCTGTATAGTCCATGAGCACCAACTCTGCCTCTACGGACATATAGTACACTACCTAGAAGTCAACTTTGCTCACCGGGTTGTTTTGTAAGAGACTATCCTGAGTGGAGGAGGCCAAGGGGATGCCCACAAAGCTTGTGGCTTGAGCAAGTCAATGGATCTTGCCACGAGGAGGAAGGGGGCCAGTATGGAGATGTGCTAATGGGGATCTCCAGGGATGTGTCTTACGGTGGATGAGGCAATGTGGCTCTCAGCGTATGCTCCCAACGATTAAGAAATTATTTACCATAAGAAATATGTTATATCATTTGTAGATTCCCATATTCACAATGATACAAATGGTGTTCTTCATACATACCATGTGTCATCATCTTTCCATGACAATCAATAATATAACAATTTATCTTCCTGGCAGACTGGTGAGCCGCTACAAGATGGGAAGCGAGATCACATGGAGCCCCGTTTCCCTTGACCTTGGTTGGGGGCACATGGCTGGCAAGAGCTGTGTTGTTGGCGGTGGAGTGCACACAAGTGGCCTGAGAATCCTAGGTGTTCATGGCTGGCTGGACAACGCAAATTCCTTTGACACCCTTGCACCCTATCTACCCTGTGGGGTGAAGCTGTTGGTGCTGGACTTGCCTGGGCATGGACATTCAGACCATTTGCCTGCTGGTGCTCAGTATGATCTAATAACCTATGTCCTACATCTGAGACGAGCAATGGATAAGGTTGGCTGGGACAGATTCGTTATTTTAGGCCACAGTCTGGGTGGGGGGATAACCACCTTCTTCACTGCCCTCTTCCCTAAGAGAGTAATAGCTATAATTACTTTGGATTCTATCATATTCAGACCTATGACCATTGAAGACCTTCAGATGAATGTTGCCACACTTCTAAAAGGAGAGGTACTGAAGAAACAGGAGAATCTTGTTTACTCCGAGCAGCAAGCTATTGAACGACTCATCAGTGCCCGAGGGGAGGCAGCCATTGATGCAGATGCAGCATACATCCTCCTGCCAAGATCTGCCCAACAAGTGGAGGGTGGATACATGTGGAGTCACGACCACAGAGCGAGAGCAAGATTACATTCAATATTTACCGTTGACGGATGGCGCATGATAATCTCCAGTATCAAGTGTCCAGTCCTGATCGTCGCTGCTAACCAGGGAATATGTACCCCACCCGTTCGAGAAGCCATGAAGGGAGCGATTGAGTGGTTCCGCAGCAATGCCCAGTGGTTTGAGCTGGCCCCAGTGGACGGCTCGCATCACGTTCACTTGACTTATCCTGAGAGAGTGGCCAAACCCCTCGTACCCTTCCTCCAAAGAGTTGCTCTGGAGGCTGCTTCCCCTAAACCCTTACAAGCAAGATTATGACCTTTGTATCTGTAATCATGCCATTACCTAGTAAAAAGCAGATGTACTGTACTGACCCCATAGCCTAACAGTAGGATTATGACCTTTTGTGTCTGTGAGCATGACAACCTTTTTTATGTCTATTTACTATACTGTCCCCATACCACTAAAAGCAAGATTTTGACCTTTGTGTAATCATGGCAGTCTTGTAAGATTGTATGGTTCTGTCCATTGACCCCTACAAGAAAGACTACAACCTTTTAGTGTTTGTAATTATATAACAATTTTGTAAAAAGCTAATGTACTATTTATGATTATTTATGTTGCTGAAATGGATGTTTATTTTATTATACTTTTAAAATTTATGTTCTTTTAAATTTTATTAAAATACTAAAATTTAACCAGTAGAGGTGCTACATACAGTACTATTTATGTTTTAAGTAGATGTTTATTTTATGAAATTTATCAATTTCATCAATGCACAGAAATTTTACCAGTACGCCTGTTACTAAAATTCGTCGGAATTATGTTTTCTATGCCTTTTCTGACCTTAATTCCCACAAAGGTTATGGAAGTGATGAAGTGCCTCCTACTGTCTTTAAATACTGTGCTTCCGTGCTGACACCCTGCCTGGTCTAACTCTTTTGTCTATGCCATTCAACATCTACCTTTCTTTCCTGCTGAAAGCATGGCTACATACACCCTGTGCCTAAGAGGAGTGACAGGTCGAATCCTTCAAACTACTGTCCAATAGCATTACTTTTTTGTCTTTCTAAAGCAGGGCCGGGTAGCCTCCGGCCCGCAGGCCATATCTGGCCCAGCATCTGGCTCACCACCCTGCTAAGCATTAACAATGCAAACCAGCCTGCCGAACCCCAGAAAAAAAAGAAGCTAAACAGCATCTGCTGGCAAATACAGTTTGACAACCTTGCACTCCTCATCTCACTCTGCGAGAGTTGCCAGGCCTGTCCTTTTTGAAATCTGGTTGTCCTCTTTAATTTTAACAAAAAAGAACACGCTGAAACTGTCTTGTCATGGGGCAATGCTGTCCTGTGTGTGCGACCTGCAGCAGATCGCCTCTTTCCTCCATAAAGATTCTGAATACCAGCAATGTGAAGCTGCACTCATCAATGCCTTCAAAGTTGTGTGTGTTGTCACCGAGAGGCGACTGTGGTGTAACGGGTAGCACGTCCGCCCGGCAAGCGGAAGGACTCGGGTTTGATCCCCGGGCGGTGCCTGCCTTTTCTGGTGAACCCCCTACCTCCAACAAAAGTTAAGATGGGCTCCGTTGTCTGACGTTAAGTTTGTGGTTCTGAATTCTCATTTCGGCATGTGGCCTGCTCCCAAAAGTCTCATCTGGTCCTTGCTTCAAAAAGGTTGCCCGCCCCTATTCTAAAGCTTTTGAAACAATCCATAACAGGAAGGTTCTTGAGCATCTATCAACTCCTGACCTTTCTTATTGCCAGTTTGGGTTCTCCAATGGGCATTCTTTTGGTGATCGTGCTTTCTTAACTGACTCCTGGTCATCCTCTCTCAGCCATTATTAGTGCAATTTTTGCTGTTGCCCTAGACATCTTAAAAGCTTTAGATAGAGTCTAGCACAAATCTTTGCTTTCCATACCACCCTCCTACGGATTCTATCCCTCTGTACTTTTATCTTCAATTTCCTCTCTGGGTGATCTATCCCCACTGTGGGAGACAGTCACTGTTCTTCATTTCAACATATCAAGAGTGGTGTCCTGCAAAGCTCTTCCACCTCCAACCCTCCTTAACTCAGGTGTGAAATAATTAAAGGAAAGAGGTAACTATAAAACAGCAGCAACTGGTAAAGATACAAAATAAAGATCAATAAAAGGTTGGAAATGTGATGAAATGTAAAACACCATACCTGAGGGCCTGCTGACTTCAAACTCTCACTTCAGGCTTCTCTCCAATACTGTGAGGAGCTATGACCTGGAGGGAGCCATTGAAGGGGGGGGGTTACCTGGAGGAAGGAAATGCCCAGGTAAGGTTCTGAAGTAGGCATAGAGTAACTTGGATAGGCTACTGACTTCAGCAGAGGTGGGCGCGGTACTGAAAAACCAGTAGTGCGGTTGCGGCAGTGCAGTACTTTTTCCGGAGTAGTGCGGTTGTAGTAGTGCGATCCCATTTTTTTTCTTTCCCAGTGCGGTACACGGTACTGCGGTACCAGTAGTCAAAATAAAAAATACTTTAGTGCCTATCCTGGCTATCCAAACAAAGGAAACATGCTAAAAATAGTACAATTGCCTTAATTTACAATAGATTTTCCCAATATAAAAGCAATAATAAATCAAGCAGCTACAAATGCACTTTTGGAATCAATTTATTTACTAGTTTAGTCTGTCTATTTAGTATTTAATTTTGAACAATAACTGAAAAAGACAGAATACTTGAATCACCGATTCTGATGACTGTGAGCATGCCGCGCTGCAAATGTCATCTTTGATAGTTTTCAAAGTACCACAAAAAAGTACTGCAGGATTTTTTAGTGCGGTATTTTCATAAATTCTGCAGTAGTGCGGTACTTTTTTGTGATGCGGTACTACCACACTAAGTACCGCACTTGCCCACCTCTGGACTTCAGACCACCATCACAGCAGCAATGATCAAAAAGGTAAAACAAGCTTGTCCCTGGTGGTGATTATAGGGAAAATACTAGTCACAGAGGTATAGACAAACAACAGGAAGAAAGTGACAACAGAATAGGTGTCTGAGAGGTGCAATGAACTTTTTACTAATGAATCCAGTGCCCCAGTAGCTAATGGGGTTAAGATTCATTTTAGTACCATGCCAGTATTTCAATACCTACCTTATGAACCATCACTAGCATCATGTATCTTTTCTACAAACGTTCAACAACCATGGAAACGCTTTAAAAATCCAACACAAGGACTATTTATTGTTGAAAATAGGGGATAATATTCACGAAAGCATAGCCTCCTCTGGCGGCGGTGCAGCTGGTGTTGTGAGAAATACCTCCTCGCAGAAATAAGTCGCATATACATGTGGGGGGGGTCCAGGGGGGCAAAGCACCCCCGTTAGCTGTCAGGTTGTAAAGTTTGGTTGGAGTAGATTAAATATGCTCCCCCACCCTAAACCCTCTGCGAGCTATTTTGCGGCTGCGGCGGCAACACCGCCGCCAGAAGAGTCTACACTTTCGTGAATATTATCCCCTAGTTTCAACAATAAATAATCCTTGAATTGGATTTTGAAAGTGTTTCCATGATTGTTGAACATTTGTAGAAAAGATATATGAAGAGCTAGTAATGTTTCATAAGGTAGGTAATGAAATACTGGCACGGTACTAAAGCGAATCTTTACCGCTAATGGTAATAACTAATGTTAAGGCCAATCAGACATATACACAGACAGTTACACAGATGGCAGGAAAAGGTGAGAACTGAACTAACAGGTATGAAAATAACCATGACTGAGAATGTTAGCCGCTTGACTGCGAATTTCCTACAAGAAGACATCACCAAGCTACAGGAATGGAACAAAAAGTGGCTGCTATAATTCAATTAAGAAAAATGTAGTCATGCACCTTGGGAGGAGAAATCCAGCATACCAATACCACATTTCCACTATTCACCACAGAGGCAGAGAAAGACCTGGGAGTATATGTTAAGAGGCTACCAGTGAAAGCAGAGGGGTTAAGAAGCAAAGGGCAAGGACAGGCAGAGAAATTTTAAATACACCAGCAAACTCACAAGCATGGACAGTGGACATAAACGATAAGAAAAAAAAAAACTCACAAGACAATGACAGGAGAAAAAAATAAAAGCCAGCAACTCGACAGACATAGCCGGATATGATAAGACGAGGCGAAAACAGGAAATAATGATAAGGTCCGTGTAATCTTTAAACAACAGTTAGCAGACATAAGTTCTGACACAAAGGAGTTCCAAGGGACCGGCATATGTACGTACAGCCCAATATTATACTCTCCTTGGCATAAACAGTGGACAGGTACGGCAGGACAGGTGAGAAGGAGAACATGCACCAAGAGCTGACAGGTAAAGTGCTTTGATCAAGGTGGTAGAGAGCAAAGTGCATGGCCTCGGTGCTGACCTGCTGGCTGAGGTGTTCATGGTTGCGGTGGTGGTGGCTGGGTTACCTGTGGAGGTCCTCTTCTTCTTCAGTGTTTTAAGGGACTGGTTAGTGTGGTTAGTGGTTAGGCCATGGGATCTTCATCTTGATCTTACGGCAGTGAGGTAGTAGTAGTAGGAGTAGTCGGTCGGGAGTTTTGTCTTTGTAACGGCACTCGAGTTCCTTTATAGAAAGTCTCGACACAGAAAGACTCACTACAGAGGAAGAAGAAGACATAATTCGAGAACTATTATTTAAAGAAGAGCTGATCGAAGAAACCAAGCCAGTGATATATGAAATGTGGAGAAAGAGAGAACAACAAAGAAAAATTCTAGACACGAACAACTGAAGAGCTAAAAACTGACCAGTGAAGATCATCAGGGAAGCGCCGATACAAAGGCCAAGCTTCCCGAACGACACCTCACCTGACCTGACCTGACCTAGGCGGCCCTGTGTGTAAGGCCGCCGGGCGCCATTTTTGCCCCTTCGAGCACCGCGCCGACATTGAACTGAGGTATTAAAAACATAATTTTACCTATTTTGGAAGCGGATTCGGCTGCTTTCCAATGTAACAATGCCTTGCTGACTAGCCTTCGGTTGTTGCAACATGCCACAGAGGGGATACAAAGTGTATAATTTAACTGCAAGGCCGCTGAGAAGACAGCGGTGTGCTAACAGTCAATCGTCTTGGGAGGAAACCATCGGTACGTTATGACACACACACACTGCCATTGTGTGTGTCTTGCTGTCATAACCGCCCTCCCTTTGTACTGTCTATGGAAAATTGGAAATCATTGTGAGAGAGGCACAGCTACAAGGACTGAAACAATCGTTCACCTCAGGTCCAGACATGATGAGGGAAGCTGTGGCCCTTATGGCCAAAATTATTGGATGTGATCTCTCTCACAGGGCTCCAGCTGTTATGACAGACTCACAATGGATATTTCACAGTCTCATCAAGGCCACAGTCTAATAGATTGGACGTGTTACAAAAGTTTAATGAACAGAAGATAGCTTTTTCAGTGGGCCATACGTACCTGTCTTGGTAAAACTCTAGAATCACACCCAACTCACTAAAAGTTAACACATTATTTGTTTAGATTGTATTTGCTAATCATCACTCTGGTAACCGTTTCCATTATTATTACTCGTTTGAGATTTTGAAATGCGGGGAAATATTACTATTTCAGTGGTGATAGGTTAGGTTACTATTTGCTCATGTGAAGGATCTTCAGCTAGAAACTCCACTCGGTTAGGATATAAGGTATTATTCTAGTGTTTGCCCATACTCACCCCTCGCAACCAAAATTGGCTAGGGTACCAATGTCATTATAATATGTTGAAGACATTTTCCTACAGTATTCTCTAAACCTAGCTATTTTGACCCTCAAGCAAAATTAAACACGTTTACATGGCCTTAGTATTTTACTCTATTATTTTTTTTAATCAACAATAAGTATTTAAATTAAATTAAATGTTATTGAATTATAATCATTGATGACTTATCTTCACAATACCTTGGAATCGCACAGAACATTTATTGCAGCAATAGTGTGTGTGTGTGTGTGTGTGTGTGTGTGTGTGTGTGTGTGTGTGTTAACACAATATAGCAGCCCGGCGAGTAATGGAATCAGGGCCCCTCCACCCCCAGATAATTAGTTTACACTAATTTTCTCTCCATATGCTAAAGTTTACTGCAAGCAGGTAACGGAAAGGAAGCAAAGTGCCATAACATTGATGGAGCTTGGGTAGTGTGTTAGCCACGTGGCCCATGACAAGTATATATCAAGGCTCATGACGTTCAGGAGGCAGCGTCCCTCCCTGCAGGCAAGGGTGAAGGGATATGTAGGTAAATAGAAAGACTTCCCAAACTGCTGCCGATAATGTTTTACAGCGATAAGTAATGTTAAATCCATCCATCACAGCAGCAACACTCAAAGAGAAGCAACAGACTTGTTTGAAGTCTCTCAGTAGGTACCCTCTGAGCGCTGCCGCGGCCGCCTCTCAAGGTTGTCAGCAGCCCACTGTGACTCGCCTATAGTTATCATAGGCTACGTGGGTTACTGAGTGCCTATACTGAGACAGTGGCTGATCGTAAGGCTAATAATAATCTCCTGTCACCTTACGGCACGTTCCAACGGCTGGTGACCAAATTATGGTAAAGTATAAGGGCGTAATGGTGGGATGGCGATACCTGTTGATGTAGACACATACCGTCTCTTATTTATTTTCCCAGAGCTCGCTGGCTGCTGGCTCCCTGCTGGCTGTTAGGGGAAGGTGTGCAGATCTGACACAAGTGTGCTCAGTATCATTGGACGACCCGAATGCCTATGAAACAGAAATACAAAGGAGAGCATGTGCTAGCGTTTGAAAAGCGCGGCGAAAACAGGGCCAATAATGGCGTCCAAATCTTAGGTTGTCGGGACTCTCTCTATCAAAGGACTCTTCTTCTTCTTCTTCTGCCGTTGTGCTTCGATGGAGTGCAAAGAGATGAATGTGATGAATGTGTGAGATTAAACGTGTGGAGGTTGGGAGGACGGGGGGGGTGGATGGAGTGGAGGGAGGATGCAAGGGCTGCTGGGGGAGAGTGGAGAGACGAAGTGAGTGAGAAAGAAAGTGAAAGAGTTCTTGGTGGATGAGTAAGGAAAGATATATGAATGATATCTTGCCCCCGAGAACACTTTTTTTTTTTTTGTTTTCTTTTCACAGGAGCTGCCGATACAAAGGCCTGGCTGGGGAGAAATCCCGAGCCACCTGTGACATCAAGATCAAGATCAAGATCATTCTCGCCCCGCAACGGGTCCTCGAGTGCGTTTGTTTACATTGCACTTTTTACATTAACTTTATCTACATTGTTTAAATATCATACTGAAGAATTGTTTAAATATCATACTCAAGAATTCTGGAACAAGTGTTTAAAGGCAATGAAGAGAAGGCAGCAAAACCAATTCTAAGAAAACCAAGAGGAGGGGCCGCCTGACATGCCTTGCCTTCACGTGGACAGCCTCAGGTGGTGTGTTAAGGCCTGAATTCTTGTGTGAGGTGGTTGATTCGGCGGCCTATAAGCACAGGACGTGGAAAATAAGGAGTGCCAAGCT
Source organism: Eriocheir sinensis (assembly GCF_024679095.1). NCBI lineage: Eukaryota > Metazoa > Arthropoda > Malacostraca > Decapoda > Varunidae > Eriocheir > Eriocheir sinensis. The sequence goes on along the minus strand of NC_066561.1, from coordinate 4,513,719 downwards.
AGTGGTGAAATATTTGTGCTTCGGGTGAGTCTTCTTCTGGGGTGTTTTAGGGGGCTGGTTAGGCTGTGGGACGGGACGGGACTCTATGTACCGTTAGCTGCTATGTACCATCCCTGGCTGCTATGTACCATCAGTGGCTGCTATGTACCATCCCTGGCTGCTATGGTAAAGATTCGTATTAGGTCCGTGCCAGTATCTCATAATCTACTTTATGAAACTTCAGTATATCTTCATATATCTTTTCTACAAACCTTCAACAGTCATGGAAACGCTTTGAAAATCCAATTCAAGGACTTTTTTTTTACTCTTGAAAATATGGGATAATGTTTACGAAAGCGCGTCGCCTCCTCTGGCCGCAGCCGCAAAATAGCTCGCAGAGGGCTTAGGGTCGGGGAGCCTATTTAAACTACTCCTACCGAACTTTACGACCTACAAATCCAGTGCATTGAAAACCTAAACAAAGCACTTCATGGCTCAGTTGTTACTGTTATCAGGTATTCTCTCTGCTGTTGAAGTAAAAAGTCAGAATCTGCAGGGACTTCGTTGTGACCAGAAATTTCAAGAAATTTTTGCAGCAGCGGAGGAGAAGCTTGCAGAATGCCAACTTGAACCTCTGACACTTCCACGACACCGTAAGTTACCAAAAAAAGATTTGAAAGTGGGACAGCACAAGAGTACAATGCTAAGACTGCCGAGGAGTTTTTAGGACTGAGTTCTATAAAATGGTTGATCAAGCTTTGGTGAATCTGGAAGAGTATTTCACATCACCCGATCTCTTGGAATGCAGGGATATGACTACGATGCTGTTCAATGGATCTTACAATTTTCACATAGTCGCAAAAGTCTCCTGAACCCCATGAGTCTCTCAAGGAAGAGCTTAGCTTCTTTCATAAGCAGTATAGAGGATCGTCATCGGAAGATTATCGGAACATCTTGAGAGGCATGGTACCGGAGGTTTGTCGGATGTTCCCCCAAGTGGAAAAGCTGATCAACTCTTAAAGTTTACTCATCAAGCTCCTGTGAAGCTGAGCGATCCATTAGTGCTCTTAGGCGCTTGAAAACCAGGCTGCATAGTAAAATGTCTCAGAAACGCCTAAATGACATCATAATCTGTCATGTGCACCGAGACAGACTCACATCACAGAAGCCACAAAGTATTGGTGAAGAGTTCTTATGCAAATCAACAGATATTTGCAATAAGGTGTTTGAACAATTTAAACATGCCTTTTAAGCATGGTTATATTAATGGAAATGTCCCGTGCAAATATATGTTATTCTTATCAATTGATATATCTTGAATATTGAATAAATGACTGAATAACATGGGACAAGATATTGTATGACTTTTCATTAATAGAATTATAATGGCAGTTTGCCTGTACCTGGATTATTGAAAATTTGTATTTCATTCTCTGGTAGACCTAATGATTAAAATCAGTGACCCATGATTATCTTAACTGCAGTATCCATGTAATTAACATACACAATTATTTCAATTATACAATACTACTACTAATGTTAGCACAGGCAGAAAAACAGAGTATAAGAGATGTTGTTAAATTTCAAGTAGCACAAGTAGACTATATTATGTCTTAACATACACAGCATGTGGCCTCAAAATGTTTCGGAAAATTGCTTCGCTTGCTACACTCGCCCCCTCCCTCCTGTCCCCCACATTATTTTAAAGGAATTGACGCCCATGGTTTAGGGCACGGTGTGGTGGTAATTACAACATTTCTAGCACGTACAACGGGGTTTTGACAAGCGGACAGGCGTGTTTATGTCCCAAGGGGTGTATTTTTCCACGCGGGCTCTTCCCTTTCCTCACCCTGGAGCTCGCAGTCTCATCGCCCATCAACTTGGAAGAAATCGTGAGGCCGGAAAAATACACCCCTTGTGACAAACACGCCTGTCCGCTTGTCAAAACCCCGTCGTACGTGCTTGAAATGTAATTACCACCACACCGTGCCCTAAACGCGCGCCCGCTAGGAGCCACTATTCCTAAGATTTACCTCGTTCAGTATTGGAGGGTTATGGTTTTGCTTACCTTAGTGATGGTAAAGAGGCTAGGGCAACGTTGCCATATTGTCATACGTTGCCTTATATGTTTGCCGATTTCCAACCCCAAAACTGCCTCCTCGACCCCAATACTTCCTTCGTACATGGTTATCGTTAAAATGGTTAATTATATGAGTTTCTTGGCAACAGTTATGGGCCACAAACGGTAAATACGATCCTCCGAGTACGATAATCTGGCATCGGTGGGCTAGGGAGCTAAGTAACTCATAGGGGTGCCTCTTCTCAGTGAATCTGTTTCCAGTTTGTCATACCTATTTTTGAAGGTGTTCATGCTGGGGCTCTCTACAACACTGAGGGGGAGATTGTTCCATATGGTTATGTTCTTATGTTCCGTTTTGAACCAGTACTGAACGCCATTTGTTTGTATTTGGCTGTCTGAATGGTCAAGCAGATAAAATTCAGTAACTTAAAATTGTAGTGAGGGCATTTTTGAGTCAGCCACATAACCAGTCTGTAAAATCATGTATTTATCAAGTTGTCCTAAAATACTTATAAGGTTCGTCACGTAACGTCCCTCCTCCCATCCTGCCTCCACCACCAGCGGGCAGCGGCTGTCAGTCAGGGCAAGTTGCCACCCATTTCTTAAAACATGGATTCGTTCTGTATTGCAGATTGATATGGAGCGTGCCATATTTTCTCTGAGCTCAAGGTGGCAACCCTAACTTGAATCTTAGCAGATAGAGATTGTTCAGGGTAGATAACCAGATCACACAGCAACACTAAAAGTTCAATAGACTAAGTGCTAGTCAATAACAAGTTCCTACACCTGTTTTCTCAGAAGTACATTGATGAAGACAAGGATATATATGTTCTGTCAGACCACAACACAGTACATATAAGTATTTTTAAGGTGAACAATAAGCCACCAACATTCCAAGGGAAAAAAAAAAAGCAAAAATCAATTCTAAGCACCAAAGATGAGTACTGTAAAGATATATTGCTGTTTTTTTTTAAACAAAATTAACACAATCAGCCAATGTTATTGACTTGGCAGCCAATTGTTGCCAACTACTGGAGGATGCAGCAACTAGTTACAAGCAAAAGATATCTAAATTTGGAAATTTAAACCCTCATACATTGGAAAAGATGTGCTTTGTTAATGACAACAGCAGGTATCCTCATGTGTCCTACATGGACCTTGTAGATTACTTAGTTTATTTATTGTAGATCAGATTAAGATTGCTTTTATTACTGCACTGATATCTCTTTTCTTATATAACCAACTGCTCTTCTGTTCTCGTATATGTATTCAATTAACCTTCAAACCTCCTTTGCATCCATAGGCAAGAGTGTTAATAATAGTAATAATGTTTTCAGAGGCCATGGACGACATAGAGGGTGGATTGCTAGAGGCGAGGGAGTGCTTCAGGGAGGGGAGGTACGAGCATGCCAAGACGCTGTACACCTCTGCCCTGGACACCCTGCATACCCTGCCATTGCCCCAGAACGACGGAGAGTGAGTAGTGGCGGGTCATGTTTGGGTAAATTCTTATTGGACTGTCCTACAAATCCACAACATTACTCTTTTCTTTTCTAGGAAGTTGGCAGCCATGATTTACAATGAGCGAGGTTTGTGCCAATACAAGATGGTGTGTTTTGATGAGGCCGTTGAGGACTACACCAACGCTGTGAGGCTGAACCCTTCCCTGGCCGCTGCATACTACAGCAGGGCCACCATAAACTACAGGCTGCTTGCAGGGTACCTCCATGGCAGCAGCGAAAGGGAAGGTGGGTACTGGCGGGCAGAAAAAGCTGTTTGTTCTCCTTTGTTACAAGTATACACCATAGGATGTAAGGAGACTACAAGAGGCCAGTTGTCCTCACCAGCATAATGCATGGCCTCTCCTCAGCACATTTTGTACTCTAAGCCTCACTGAGTCCTGCTGCATCCCATTTGGTATTTGATGGCCACTCCATGACTACTAACAAATCAGATTCCATTCTCAAAATCTGTTTAATGTTAGTGCAAAGATTCATTGACCGATGGCGGCCTTTGCAGTCCCTACAATAAACATGACCGCCCCGGTGTAACTAGGCATTCCTTTACTCCTTGGTACTAGGGGTAGTTGGTTGAAATATCTGGTAGTTTTGGGGAGGGAGACAACCAGTACCCCACACAGCTGACATGGCATTGGGGGGGCAGGGGAGGGGGCATTCTTTGTCAGACTACCATCAAAAGGCCTTTGTAGTATGGTCCACATCTGTCATGGCCCGACTGGATCATTGCAACACGTAAGGCTTTGCACAGCATATAAAGGAGTGAGAGTGATGATATTGTGTAATAGTAGTAAAAGTAATAACAGTGGTAACAGTGATAGTGGTACATAACAGTGGCCTGTAATAGACCCCTTAGATGTGGAGGTACCAGAAGAAGAAAAGCGTTGGAGATTTTCCAACCGTTGTATTAATATTTTTAACAGTTGTGTGGCTAGTTTGGCTTTTTTATTCCATTTCTGGGATGGAATTAGTCAGAAGTGTAGAATTTTCACAATTAAAAATAAAAACAAAACCAACCAATCACACCTTGAAAAACAGGTTAAAAAGTCAAATCAGTATTGTTGATGAAGACCAACACAACACATAAAAAAAAAATAAAGGCGATAGCATATGCCCCTTAAAAAATCAAACTAACCATGCCTTGAAAAACAGGTCAAAAAGACAAATCAGTGTTGTTGATGAAGACCAACACAACACATAAAAAAATAAAGGCGATAGCATATGCCCCTTAAAAAATCAAACAACTAACCATGCCTTGAAAAACAGGTTAAAAAGACAAATCAGTGTTGTTGATGAAGACCAACACAACACAAAAAAAAATAAAGGTGAAAGCATATACCCCTTAAAAAATCAAACAACTAACCATGCCTTGAAAAACAGGTTAAAAAGACAAATCAGTGTTGTTGATGAAGACCAACACAACACATAAAAAAATAAAGGTGATAGCATATGCCCCTTAAAAAATCAAACAACTAACCATGCCTTGAAAAACAGGTTAAAAAGACAAATCAGTGTTGTTGATGAAGACCAACACAACACATAAAAAAATAAAGGTGATAGCATATGCCCCTTAAAAAATCAAACTAACCATGCCTTGAAAAACAGGTTAAAAAGACAAATCAGTATTGTTGATGAAGACCAACACAACATATAAAAAAAGCAGGTGATAGCATATGCCCCTTAAAAAATCAAACAACTAACCATGCCTTGAAAAACAGGTTAAAAAGACAAATCCGTATTGTTGATGAAAACTAACACAACACATAAAAAAAGCAGGTGATAGCATATGCCCCTTAAAAAATCAAACAACTAACCATGCCTTGAAAAACAGGTTAAAAGGACAAATCAGTGTTGTTGACGAAGACCAACACAACACATAAAAAAAGCAGGTGATAGCATATGCCCCTTAAAAAATCAAACAACTAACCATGCCTTGAAAAACAGGTTAAAAAGACAAATCAGTATTGTTGATGAAAACTAACACAACATATAAAAAAAGCAGGCGATAGCATATGCTCCTCAAGGCTATTCCTGATGACTTCGGCAATGTAATTAGAAATCAAATTATAAAAAAATCACTAATGGGAATTAAAAAGTCAAACTCCTCAGAATACTTCAGCTCTCCCTGGCCTCTCTTGTGACGGGTTAGGAATCTCTTACATCGTGACGTCATGCACAAGTACGATATTCAAAATGTGCCTGAGGCTATATTATTTATCTTTGAATAAAATCATTTGAGCTATGGAAAGTGATTTATCATGCAATTGTTGGTATATATTTTTCCCTTACCTCTTACATCTATAATGGCAGAGGAAACACACAACTAACCTTCTCGCCTCCGCCAGCTCTCGGCCGGAAAGCTGTGGATGACTTCAAGACAGCTGTCACGCTCGACCCAAGTAACATTGACTTCCGGGAGGGTCTGAGGAGCTGTCTGGATGAGGTACAAGGAGGACTAGGAGGTCAGTCAAATAATTCTGTGTATTTTATCAATTTTCTTAGCAGACTGTCAATAATTTCTCCATTTTCCAAACTCGAGAAGACCAGTCCGTATTTATGCATGCCAAACGGTGTATATACTGTAGATTTCTTTGCTTTGCTTCTCTCTGATCCACTTAACGTTGTAGGTTTAGCGCTTGCTCATTAGTATAGTGTCAAAACTGCATAGTATTAACATGACTCATGCTTAATGCCATCCCCCTAGGCCTCCTGTATGGCCTTGCATCTCTGAAGGGAGTGACAGAAGCCAGTTAATGGAGGGAACAGCATGAGGTTAAATATAATCTTAACTCTGCTTGATATTTGGTCTTTGTATGTGACGGTTCATTCGTTTATATCCCTTTGCTTCTGTATCTCTGGTTTCACATTGGATCTTGTATGTGACAGTTTATCCATTTATCTTTTTATCTTTTCTATTTTTTCTATTTTTCTATTTTCTATTTTTTCTATTTTTCTATTTTCTATTTTTTCTATTTTTCTATTTTCTATGTTTCTATTTTCCTTCTATTTTTCCTTCTATTTTTCTTCTCATCTTCTTTTCGTTTGACATCCTTATTTTAACAACCCGAGAACATTAGCAGACTCTTTTCAGGGCTTTCACGAGTCGTGGCTGTGGTACAGTGGACCCTTAAAAGGGCTCGCCATAAAACACCTAATTCGAGCTAATTGTAGGCGGTGGTGGCATAGCGCAACCCACCATGATGCCCTAGGTCATTGTGGTGGGTGAGTGATCTTGAGGTGGGCTTATTTGTCATTGGTGGTGCTGTAAGGTCATGGCATATTGAATTAGCTATCCATACAGTAATCACTTGTCAAATTCTCTATAGTAGACAACAAGAGACTCTCGGCTAGATGCCACGCGTCACGAGACTGTTTATTTTGTAACAAATACTATCTAAAAAGGATGCAGTTTGAGTAAAGTATTTATTTTTAACGGCTTTATGGTTATGAGAGGAGTACTCTGATATACGTTCCATGTCCTTTTTTTAGTCTCAAAATGCAGTGTAATTTTGTCGTTTCTCGGCCACTTCTCGGCTTTCCCATAGCTGAAGCCCACGGGTTAAGGGGTTGGACAAGCTTTGCGTCTCTCCCATTCTTGGCAATCCTGTTCATCCTGTTCATGGCTTCCTCCAAACACCGTCTTCTTCAGTCTTCCATTTATAGCTATGATTTCATATACACTCTTCATGACAGCTTTTGGGGGATCATATTCCTCCTCTAAGGTATCAGACACACTTATACATCACTCATATACATCCTCCCACACATCCGTACACCTACAGGCTACACTTGTTTATAGTTTACCACATGCAACCTTTACTTCTGACCAACCTAATGAGAAGCAATGAAAGGATAGATAGTTGTTTTCTCTAAACTCCTGCACATTATTTACCGCTTGTTTTGCAACCATACATCTTTCTGCGGCCTGTATGCGAATCTAACGCCACACATTTCTCTCCAGCAAAAGAAAACAGTCGGGGCTCCACCAAGAATGGAAATTAATGCAAGGTTTGTACTGCTTGGGGAGACTCTACTAACACGCCTGCCACTAATATGCTGTACTCTTGGGGCCTCTTTCACAGTCTCTTTGTTTTGATCGTTACCAATGGCGGCGATCGACACTATAGTTTTCCATGTGAAACTGGCCTATGGGGCAGTGGCGGCTACAGAGGAAGCGAGAGGTGTTGAGAGTGTGTGCCAAGGTGCAGGGCTAGGCTAACCCCGCAGCCGCCACTACCCCATCGGCCAGTTTGACGTGGAAATAACATAGCGGCGATCGCCTCCATTGATAGCGATCAAAACAAACAAAATGACTGAGAAAGCGGCCCTTGGTCTGTGTGTACATTGATGCAAGGTGTGGCGAAGCACTTTAATGGCCCTGTTGCCACATGTCCTGCTTCTGTTTGTCGCTAACGTTGCATCACTCATTGCCGTTTAGGTTTAGCCCTCAAAGTTGAGTAATTGACACAGTAAGCTTATATAATGGGTAGGTAAAAGGAGACCAAAAAAGCCATAAGTTAACCTTTAACCCGGTAGCAGCGACGGGCCAAATTTGTGGCTTTACCGTGTAGCAGTGACGAGCCAAATTTGTGCCATGATTTAAACCCCCCAAAATAGATGATGTATAAACTGATCACAAATGCTTTGATATATATTATGAAATGGTTTGCGTGAGTGATGATTTTTTCTCATTTTTCTCTCTTAGAGGGACCATTAAGAAACATGATCCCCGCTGTTACCGGGTTAATATTGCAACTAAAAATTTCCACTTAAGCAACAGCAGCAGTCCCAAATTGATAAATCCCAATGAAATAACACCTCAGTTTAGTGCAAATTCCATTAATGTGAATTTCTTTGGTGCCTGTCTCACATTATAAATAGAGGGTCTACTGTTGGTTAGCATAGATAGCAAGAGAATTTGTCTTTGGAGAGCATGTGAAGCGTTCTCTGGTGTTGGCTGTGATACAAAGAGGCAACAGGCTGTGAGTACATGGAGGGGGTCTGCAGTGTGCTTGCCGCAGCCCTCCCTCCCCGTACCCATACATCACGGGCAGCGCCTTGTGTGCCCGCCATTTGATTAGAAAGAATAATGAAAAGGAAGAGATCTAATGAAAGGAACTGTAAGGAAAATGAGGAATTTGCTCTGTTTAAGTATGAATAACTGATGTGCAGAATGAAGTATGTACAGACATTAATGATCAGAGTTTTGGAACACTGAAAGGAAGTACAGGAGAAGGAATGCCAACCAAGACCATCCTTGCCACATCACTGGATACTTTTCTTATATATAATGTTAGGATTGCTTCTTCCATGACACCTCCACTTAAATATATCTTCTTCTTCTTCTTCTTCTTCTTCTTCTTCTTCTTTTTTTTTTCTTTTTTTTTTTCTTTTTTTTTTAAATATATATGATAACACCATCCACTTTATAATGACAGTTTGTTTTATTTCACATCTTCCGTTTCTGAGACGGCTTCACAACTCGTGCTTTTATGGGACACATTCATGACCTAATCACTCATATGCCTTGGCAAGTTGTCCTCCTAAACTTATAACTCCTATGTTTATTATAATCTATTTGTTTACTTTTTTATTAATAGATTAATTCATGTTATAAACTGAATTTTTATTTACCTAGTTGTTCAGCAGGGTCTCCATTTTGGCGATTAAGAAAATGGTACTACAAAGAGTGTCCCCAAAGTTAGGTGCTGAAATTGAGACCCTGCTGTTTGTACATTTATATATTTGGTGTCTGCACATGACAGACTCTTGAGACAGTTGTATTCAGCCACTCACTGAGTCCCACAAAGCCTCCCCTTGATACTCCTGTTGGGGACACTTGCTTCCTTGCTTCCCCAGCTCTGCTTGGTCCTGCCAAGGTGTTCTGTATCACTGTTGTGGTGCTTGGGGAGGGACAACTCTTCCAGGCAGCCTGCATGGAGTATTTCCTTACTAACACCTGATTTGTCATTCAGATGTCACTTATCGGTAGTGGAACATTTTTACTGTAGTGTAGTTGTTTGGGAAATACCTGTGGCAGCTTTCTCAAAAACTATTAAACAAGATAGTACATAAGTTGTTCAGAATCAGCAGGGTGGCTATCCTCAGCAATTGTCTCTTTAAGTCATTTTCCCTGAGTATGAAGTGCCATCCAGTATGTTGTGTCGACTTGGTTCCCCCACCTCTTTCCTTACTTCTGGTGATGGCAATGTGAATGTCTTGAATAAAGTTCTCTGCCTCAAGTACTACCTAGCAGCAGGCTTTGAAGAGACACGAAGGCTGTCTCACCTCTCACTTCTCCTTTTGTAGATGATAATGTGTGTGTCTTGAATCTTGAGAATGTTCCCCTGGCCACGTTGGTGAAGCTGCTCTTCCTGCTGGACACGGGCGACCAGGGACCCGGCACCACCACCTACAGGAGGGAGGCTCGGCAGGCTAAGGAAATATTTCTCGCCATCCTGAGATCAAAAGAACAAGGCCACCAGCAGATTGTGAGTGTGTTACAGAGTCGTGCCAAGGACCTGCAAGAGTTCCAGAGCTCCCGTTTACCCGTGAATGCAGAAGCTGCCAGTTTGTACTGCGTACGAAAAGAAGAGGAAGATCTGTTGGTTCTAGTGAAATGTTGCGACCACTTGGGTGTTGAGTACCACCGTCTGGAGGACAAGATCAAGCAAGTTCAAGACAAAATGGAGTTAGAGGAGAATGAAAAGGAAGGGAACTTTTTCATAAATGCAGAAAATCTTCTCATGAGTGATATCTGTGACAGCCTGACCCCAGAGCTGGTGTACAAACTGTTCTGTCTGGCGGCGAGCAGAGACGGCTGGAAGTTTTGGGAGGGAGGGGATGCCAGGGTGGTGCAGAAAGAGCAGCTCACTGAGGACGGGGTGAAAGAAGCACTGTTTTTCTTCATCATAAGGCAGATGGAGGAGAGAATGTTGTTGAACCGCATCTACACAGACAAACTGGAAGGTCTCCTAAAAGAACTGTGTGAAGACAACCCCCAGAACGAGGTCTTAAACGCGACCATCCAGAAGCTGAAGAACTACCCCGACGAGTGCCAGCCCCCGGGGTTGTGTCTCATCTTCTGTGTCAAGGAAAGGAGAGAAGGGTCCGACATCGAGATCACCAAGTTAAAGAGCGTCTTCGGGGACCTCTTCAAGTTCACGGTCAAAATTGAAGAGGATCCCAACCAGAGCACCTTAGAGCGCTACCATAAGAAGGAGCTGCTCAAAGCCAAGTACAAATTCTACGATTCTTTGGTCATTTGGTTTGTGTCTCACGGTGATGAAAAGAATCTCCTCCTCCCCGGGGAAGAGAAGTACGACAGAGAGAGCTTCATCGACGATTTCTCCCGCGTCTCCACCTTCAACATGAAACCCAAAATATTCTTCATGGGGACCTGCCGAGGAAACACCCCCATCCCCATCAATAACTTAGGTGAGCCCTGGAAGGTTTTGTCCTGGAGTGTTTGTTGAGACTGTGTGGTGTGAAGACTTTATTTTGTATTCATCTTCCTTTTTTTAGCAGCAAGGGAGTCGGCTAAAGGTCCAAAAACAAAAAAAATTAAAAAATAAGCCTGCTAAATGCTGCTCCAATTGTTTAACTGTGTGCTGTGTGTGTGGACTTCACTGATAGACTGTGTGATGTGTGCGGACTTGTAGCCCACCCAGTTAAACCTTAGTCTGTATATACCTCTAAGTCCCCAGTTAAGCCTCAGTCTGTGTCCCTTTAAGTGCCCAGTTAAGCCTCAGTCTGTGTCCCTTTAAGTGCCCAGTTATGCCACAAGCCTCGTTCACACTCTGCCAACTCTGGGTCACAACAACCCAGCGACTTTTGCATTTGACAAGTCGGCTCCCACGCTCCAAGAATGGGAGGAGATTTTTTTGGGCGTCTTGGTGTCGGCTACCATGATTGCCGACTGCCTGGGACATTCGGCCAACTAGTTGCCAGCATGTCACACTGGCAACGAGTCTCAACGGTCACTTTTTGAAATGGCACCATGTCTACGACAACCACGAAGCTGCCGACTGATTGGCCGACAGTCGCAGACAGTCTTGCAAATTGTCTGTCAACTGGTTGGCCGACAGTTGCCAAGGAGTTGGCTGACAATCTTTGTGATTGTCTTTGCGGCAGCCTTGCCAACTGTCGCCGAATTCTACCCAAAATTTTAAAAGGATATTTTGGCTGTAGACATGTTAATAGCAGTCTTCGTGGGTCCTGGGGTATATAGGCTGTGATGGGCCAAGACTCCGCTGTGTCTACTTCTAGGGTTGCCACTCGTTCCTTAAAATACGGAATCGCTCTGTATTCTAGAGTGAAATGTATCGTTCCGTTTTGAATCAATATGAAACTTCATTTGTTCCATACAGTATTTTGTTATCTGAATGGTCAAGCAGATAAAATTCAGTATCTTAAAATTGTAGTGAGCGGATTTTTTGGTCAATCACAAAACCAGTCCGTAAAATTTGTCAAGGTTCATCCGAAAATACGTGTAAAATACGCGACGTAACGTTCCTCCCCTCTCCCTCTTGCCTCCGCCAGCAGTGTGCAGCGGCTGCCACTCATTGCATGCTCGAAAATTTTTCGGGTTGCCAGCCGTTCCTTTAAATATGGACCCATTCCGTATTGGAGAGTGAGATGTTGCATTCCACATTTTTCTGACCTCAGAGTGGCAACCCTAGTTGTGTCATTCAACACAAGAGAGAGGCAGCAGGAGTGCGTGCGTGCTGTGCGGCTCCCATATTTGTACCAGTGAAATGTAGCCATGCTCAGAAGTTGTTGCTTGTGATTGCAAAATGAAAATATAAATTTCTTGATGGTGGCAGTGTTAGCCAATATTTCTGAGCCGACAGTCATCATGAACGTCCTTCATTGGGCGAAGACTGTCGTCACAACAGTCCCTCATTATTCTTAAGTAGTCAGAACAGACGACTGTGCCGACAGGAAACGGTAAAACTTTAAAAAATGGCCCCGACTGTCTCAAGACAAGCCAAGACTGTTGACGACTGGCCCCGACCTCCCTCAGACCACAACCAGAAATGACGGTTGGTCCAGACCCTTGCTTACTCTCGTTGTGAAAGTTTAGCAAGGAATACTTTTTCGCGCTAACCCCCACGACCCCGCACTCCCTTCCCGACGTCCACTCAGCATTCAGCGACCGTTTATAGACCTCTTTCAAGACATGCCCGACCCTTTCACATCAACACCCAAGACCTCATGTACCCTTGAGTCGTGGGTAGCCGTGACCCAGAGTCGGCACAGTGTGAATGGGGCTTCAGTCTGCATCCCATTAAGTCCCCAAGTTATGCCTCAGTCTGTGCCCATTTAAGTGCCCAGTCTGCCCCTCACAACAGGAGGCAGGAAGGGAGACGTGGATGGGTGCAGCATCTGGCAGGACGGCCTGGGCAGCAACAGAGGGCGGGTCAACGTGTCTCTCAGCAACCAGGACATTAGCAATATATACTACCAGATGGATCGCATTGTATCCTACGCCACGCTGCCCTCCCACACGGCCTTCAGGGTCAAGGATGAAGGTAGGAACTCTCTTGCCTCTATGCCTCCTCCTCCTCCTCCTCCTCCTCCCTTTCTTTGTCTCATGCCTCCGTACCTCCTTCTCCCCATCACCCCCCACCCCAACCACTCTCCAGCAGGTCCAGTGTCTGCAGCTCTCTCTCTCTGGCTTCTTTCTGTGTCTCTTTATCACCCACTCTGTCACTCACATTCTCTCCCTCCCTGTGTCTTTGTCTCACTGTCTCCCTTTCTCCAGCAGGTTCAGTGTCTCCAACTCTATCTCACTCTTTCTCTGGCTTCTTTCTTTGTGTCTTTATCACCCACTCTGTCACTCACATACTCACCCTCCCTGTCTCATTCTATATCACTGTTTCCCCCTCCCTGGCCGGCAGATATAGTGCGCACATTCTCTCTCTCTGGGTTCTTTCTGTGTGTCTTTCTTTATCACCCAATCTGTCTGTCACTCACATTATTGATTTATTATTATAATTATTGAGCAAATTGGAAGAAGTAGACAACGAGGAGTTACTACTAAAAGAAGAAATTACCACCAGGAACACAAAAGAACATAGTAAAAAATTGAGGAAGGGAAGATGCTTGAGAGACATAAAGAAATATAGCTTCCCGAAAAGAAATATAGAGGTTTGGAACAGACTAAGTGAGGATGTAGTATTGGCGAGAAGTGTGCAAAGCTTTAAGGAAAAGTTGGATAAATGTAGATACGGAGACGGGACCACACGAGCGTAAAGCCCAGGCCCTGTAAAACTACAACTAGGTAAATACATATTCGCCCTCCCTGTCTCATTCTCTATCACTGTTGCCCCCTCCCCGGCCGGCAGGTTCAGTGTTTGTGGATACTGTGTGCGCCCAGCTGGAGGAGAGCCAGGACCAGAACATCACACAGGTCCTGGAGGCCGTGTGTCAGGTCATCCACCAAATCGTGTTCTGCATCGAGGAGCGCGAGGACCTGGGCAACACGAAGCAGGCCTGCTTCTACGAGAGCACCTTCCAGAAGACCTACCTGGTGCCGAGGATGAAGGCTGACCTAACCTAACCTAACCTGACCTGACCTGGTGCCAAGAGTGTAGTATAACCTAACCTAACCTAACCTACCTGGTGCCAAGGATGAAGGCTGACCTAACCTAACCTGACCTGACCTGGTGCTAAGAATGTTGTATAACTTAACCTAACCTAACCTACCTGGTGCCAAGAATGAAGGCTGACCTAACCTATCCTGACCTGACCTGACCTGTCCTGGTGCCAAGAGTAGTTTAACCCAACTTCAGCTTCTTTTTATTCTATTTATGCATTTATTTTTTATCTTATGTATTTTCCTTAATTCTTTCATCTTTTTATAACGATATTTTTCTGCATATAAAAGACATTGAATAAAGGGGGGAATTTACTGTACAGTACCGTCAGTTGAAGTGTCGCACTTGGCACCGTGACACTTCTTGTGGCGGGATTTGGTATGAAGTGTAAATCAGAGGGAGAAAACTCGCCTGGTAGAAAATGACCACATGGCAACCTTCCTCACGCTCTCCTTAATCTAACAAGCAGGGAAAACAATGACTTAGTGCTGCATTAGCTTTTACCAGAGAAGGCACCGTTGCACTTTCCATCCTGTTGGGACCGTAGATTTTCTTGCAAACTTTCTTCGGGTCGCTGTCAGTTACTTTAAACGTCGCTTCATTTGTCCACCACACCTTTCACCACTTCTCCAAGATCCAGTCTCCATATTTTGCGGCAAAACTAAGCCGTTTCTCCATTTGTTGAGTCATAATGAGGGGTTTCTTATGGGCTGTGACTTTTGTGACCCAGGTTATCGTGGAGGTGGTGTTGGATGGTGAAAACAGAGGCATTATTGAGAATCATAGAGTTGTTTTCCTTAATTTACTCTGCTGTTAAGGTAGGATTGGCTTTCACTTACTCTTTATAATACAGAGGGTTTGGGGAGAGACCACAGAGTGAGGTCCTCCCCATGGCAGTGGACCGGCATATCCTGGCTGCCGGATGCCTTGAATTTAGGAACCATACGCTGAACAGATTGACGATTGAAGCCAGTTTGCTGGACAATTTCTTGGGTTTTTAGGCATAATCTGTGACACTCTATCACTCTCACGATGTCATCATGGCTAGTGGGAGGCTTCGGCATAATGCACACTGAAAAATGTGGCAGAATGTTGAAGCATGCAAGAAAATCTATGGTTCCAACAGGATGGGAAGTCCAACACTGCCTCCTCTGGTAAAAGCTAATGCAGCACTAAGTCATTGTTTTCCCTGTTTGGTAGATTAAGAAGAGCGTGAGGAAGGTTGCCATGTGCTCATTTTCTACCAGGTGAGTTTTCTCCCTCTGATTTACACTTCATACCAAATCCCACCACAAGAAGTGTCACGGGGCCGAGTGCGACACTTCAACTGACAGGTATTGTAGTTGAATAGCCCCCCCAAAAAATTACAATTCAGCTTGTTTTTAATTGTTTTTTTATGCTAGTTTTATATTTTTAGATGATAAAGCCACTTGATGGAGCTGTTGAAAGAGAGATGAAGTATTGCTGTCAACCAGTTAGTTTTAAAAGCACTGTTCATCATTTTTATTGTATTTTTGTACAAGTCATATTTTTACCCAGTATTGTCTGTTGATGAAGTTGTTGAAAGGTAGATGAAGTTTTAATGTGAACCAGCCAGTTTTAAAAAGACAGTTCACTATATAGACATTAATTTTTCTGTGCATGTCATATTTTTAGTCACATTGATGAATTTGTTGAAGGAGAGATTTGATGCATAATGTTAACCCTTAGACGGCGATGGAACTATATATAGACGGTCCAAAATTCAGTCAGTCAGTTTTGTATGGCAGAAATATAACAACACTTCCAGATTGCGGTAGATCCTATATGTAGACGATAGTTAAAACATCTATTATGCGGCTTAACTATATTTATGCTACGGTCCTGAGGTTGGCAGTGACTATGTAATATGTATAGACAATTCATTTTGGGGAAGCTACCCTTGAAATACTGGTGCTGTCTAAGGATTAACCAGTCAGTTTTAGATAAATGCTACATCACCATTTTAGTAGTGATGTGGTGTGATGGGGTGATGAGTGTGAAGGAGGAGTAAAAACAACAAAAGTGCCAAGTGCCTGCAGGGAAAGACTATTTTAGGATCTGCTTTGAATATTATGTCCGACGCATATTCTCAGTCATCTTGGGACTCACACACCCACGTTTGATAAGGCTGTCGTAAAGGTTGTTGTAGGTACTTCCATGGGTAGGTTTATGAGCCTGGTAAGAGTCTGATAAGGCGTCTGCACCATGAACATAAAAAATAACTCATGGGAACCTGTGTAATCTCCCTCGTGGCCTTGAAAAAGATCTGTTACAAGAACTGAAAGGGTCTGAGAATACGGGGCTTGCGTGTGTCTGTCTGTGCTTACCTTCTTGTTTATTATTTGTACCAGGATAAAAGATACTCAGGAAAATTCTCACAGGATATAAAAATTTCCCTATGATATAGAAATTTTCCTGTTTTTTTCAAATATGAGTAGAAATTATATTGTTGTGTATGACTTGCTAAACATACTGAATCTGAATTTTTTGTAATATATTCAGAACTACTCATACATCATGTTCAGCAAGTAAGGATGTAATGAAACTGTCCATTTTTATCTTTATAGGTTTAAAAAATGTCCCTCATTCGCCAGATTTATATAACGCCATATTAGTATATCTATTAACAGTTGTGTGGCTACCTTGGCCTTTCAATTCCATTTTCGAGATGAGGTCAGTTAGAATTGCTGGATTCTCGCCGAGTTCAGGTTGACATATTACAAAACTTGGTCGTAAAAAGTGATATAAAAGAATCAATAAACCAACTAACCATGACTTGAATAGCAGGTGAAAAAGACCAAATCATCCACATTTTTGTTAATTAACCGTGTAGCAGCGACGGGCCAAATTTGTGCCATAATATAAACCCCCCAAAATAGATGATAAATAGTCTGATCACAAATGCATTGCTATATATTATGAAATGGTTTGTGTGAGGGGTGATTTTTTCTCATTTTTCTCACTTGGAGGGTCCATTAAGAAACATGATCCCCGCTGCTACCGGGTTAAGGAAAGCCAAAATGATGT
This sequence comes from Eriocheir sinensis, assembly GCF_024679095.1. NCBI lineage: Eukaryota > Metazoa > Arthropoda > Malacostraca > Decapoda > Varunidae > Eriocheir > Eriocheir sinensis. The sequence goes on along the minus strand of NC_066561.1, from coordinate 4,496,494 downwards.
GTTTGTCTGTGATGAAAAGTTTCTATTCACATTGTTAGAATAGTGATTAGTAGTTATAGGAATAGTCTGTTATGAGTTTTTACATGTTGCATAAAAGTTTGTTAGTTCAAATTTCAATGCTCCAGAATTTTAATGCTCCAAATTTTAAATGCTCCAGAATTTCTATGCTCCAAAATTTAAATGCTACAGAATTTTAATGCTCCAAAGTTTCAAATGCTCCAAAATTTAAATGCTCCAGAATTTAAATGCTCCAAAATTTAAGTGCTCCAGAATTTAAATGCTCCAAAATTTAAGTACTCCAGAATTTAAATGCTCTAGTCTAGAATATCAATGTTACAGAATTTCAGTACTCCAAAATTTCAACACTCCAGAATTTCAGTACTCCAAAATTTCAATGTTCCAGAATTCCAGTACTCCAAAATTTCAATGCTCCAGTACTTCATCGCTACAGAATTTCAGTGCCCAAAAATTTCAATGCTCCAGAACTTCATTGCCACAGAATTTCAGTGCTCCAAAATTTCAATGCTGCAGAATTTCAGTACTCCAAAATTTCAATGCTCCAGAATTTCATTGCTTCAGAATTTCAGTACTCCAAAATTTCAATGCTCCAAAATTTCATTGCTTCAGAATTTCAGTACTCCAAAATTTCAATGCTCCAAAATTTCATTGCTTCAGAATTTCAGTACTCCAAAATTTCAATGCTCCAGAACTTCATTGCTACAGAATTTCAGTGGCCCAAAATTTCAATGCTCCAGAATTTCAGTGCTCCAAAATTTAAATGCCCCAGATTTTCAGTGTTCCAAAATTTAAATGCCCCAGATTTTCAGTGCTCTAAAATTTAAATGTTAAGAATTTCACTCCAGAATTTCAGTGCTTCACAATTTCACTCCAAAATTTCAATGCCTCACAATTCCACTCCAGAATTTCAATACTAAAAAATCTTAATATATTTCAAATTTGAGGATAAGAATTTACAGTATTTATGAACCAAAAGAGAAATGATGTAGCTGTCTGAATTCTGGAGTCTGCAAGTTCTTTAGAGATACACAAAATAATTACTAATCTGACCCCCGGATGGGCTGCTTGTATTCATATTAACAAACTTTTACAATATATATTTGTTAGAAAAGAAGGTGATGGTTGTTCCTTGCGTATATATATTCCTAAGTGCAATACATCTTGTCTCTAATGATGTGCTGGTGTTGATCTCTCTCTCTCTCTCTCTCTCTCTCTCTCTCTCTCTCTCTCTCTCTCTCTCTCTCTCTCTCTCTCTCTCTCTCTCTCTCTCTCTCTCTCTCTCTCTCTCTCTCTCTCTCTCTCTCTCTCTCTCTCTCTCTCTCTCTCTCTCTCTCTCTCTCTCTCTCTCTCTCTCTCTCTCTCTCTCTCTCTCTCTCTCTCTCTCTCTCTCTCTCTCTCTCTCTCTCTCTCTCTCTCTCCTTTTTTATCTCCCTTATTTTTGCTCACCTTCCCTTTCTCATTTCCTTTCTTCTCCGTATTTCTCTTCCCTCTTCTCCCTCTCGTCTTTCTCTTCTTACTCCCTCTCCCTTTTATATCTCCCTTCTTGTTTAGCTTCCCTCTTTCATTTCATTCCTTCTCCATATTTCTCTTTCCTCTTCTCCTTTTTATCTTTCTCTTCTCACTCCCCTTCCCCCTTTATCAACTTTTCCTTCTCCCTGTTTTTCTCTCCCTCTCCTTCTTCTCCTTTCTTCTCGTCTATATTTCTCTCCCTCTCATTTCTCTTCCTTATCCTTATCACAGTCCCTGCCCTTCCTCCCTTCCTCTCCCTGACCATAGAAAATTAGTACGTATTAGGATGTCAGGATGGTATGTGTTCTTCTGCCTATACTCATAAACTACATGAACAAATATTTTAATGCGTTTTAGCTTACAAGATTGGTGTTTTTTTATATATACGTATATTTAAGTAGCAGAGTGAAAGATGATGTTTATGCCACCGCTGGGATATTGCTAACTTGTTGAGTGTGATATAATAAGAATAATTGTCATAGAAAAAGAGATTCATACCAGTGAGATGTCTCCAGTTGTGGGAAATGATGGAAAGGAGTGGTAGAAAAACGGGAACATAGATTTATACCAGTGAGATGTCTCCAGTTGTGGGAAATGATGGTAGGAAATGGTAGAAAAACAGGAACATAGATTTATACCAGTGAGATGTCTCCGGTTGTGGGAAATGATGGTAGGAAGTGGTAGAAAAACAGGAACATAGATTTATACCAGTGAGATGTCTCCGGTTGTGGGAAATGATGGTAGGAAATGGTAGAAAAATGGGAACATAGATTTATACCAGTGAGATATTACTTATTGAAGATGGTGATAGTAATAATAATAGTAACAATAGAGGTGAAAACACAAAGAAATATATACCAATGAGTGAGAATGTTATTTTTTATTTATTTTTATTTTATTTTTCTTAGGTATATACATTCACAATAAGCCTACGAGGGCACGAATCACATAAAAGAAGGGGACAAAAAGTGCATCGGAAAACAAGTGAGAGATGGTTGTTGTTGTTGTTGTTGATATAGATAGAAAAGAAGGAATTATTAACAACAGAATCCACTTATGTTTGCCCTGTCTGAAACTTTGAATTTTATTGCAGTCTTATTGTTACAGTTGTTATCTGGAGACTGTTGTTGTTGTGTTTATTTTTAAGGCTTTTATTTCACCTCAATCCAATTTGGTGCATCAATTGTAGAGAAAAAATTGTTTATATAGCCATTAATAGAATCTAATTGTTTATTGTTATGTAATGTTCTGTCCTTTTTTATTTGCTCGAGTAATTTAATTGGTTCTTCAGATAAAATTGTTACAGAGCTGTGTGATTGGTTATAAGAACTGTTGTGTATACATAGCTAGTTAGTGTGTTTGTACCTGTTTGTGTTAGATCTGTGCACTCATTTTGTTTTCTTTCTCTCTTCCTTATGTGTCTAAGTGCAAAACAACTTTATTATTATTATTATTATTATTATTATTATTATTATTATTATTATCATCATTGACCTGTCCAACTCTGTAAGGGAAAATAAGGACGTTAAACAAAGAAGAAAAAGATCATTATTATTGTTATTATTATTATGTAAGGATGTGTTGCCATGTTATGTTCACCAATACATTACATCTGTCATTGGTGATCAGTCATTGCTGTGTGCTATGTCCGTGCAATACTATAGTGAAACCAAATTGTCGAGTCCGTTTTGCCGTTGGGTCTCGCGGGTCCATTTCTCCCCTCTGCTCTGCCACACAGCCCCAACACCTATTTCTTCCTCTTATATGTTACCTATAGCTTACATATGAGAGGAAGAGATAGGTGTTGGGAGTGTCTGGCAGAGCAGAGGGGAGGAAAGGACCCACAGGAGCCTACGCCAGACCGACCTCGACATATTTGGAAGACTATAGCAGAGGTAGATTCGTCAGCAGAAGTGTATCAAGTAATAGTTGCTCAAGAGACGTCTGAGGTTGTGTTAGTACTTTTATTTTTCCAGCAGCAAGGGAGGCATCTCAAGGGCAAAAGATAAAAACAGCAACTAAAAAGCCCCGCTAGACTCTGCTCTGGAAAAAAAAAAGACGAAAGAAATTTGGTTGGTTGTGTTGATACCTGTGTTGTGTTCACTTTACTTAACCCCTTGACTGCAGATTTCCTACAAGAAGACATCACCAAGCTACAGGAGTGGATCAAACGTGCCTGCTACAATTCAATGAAGAAAAATGTAAAGTCTTGGGGAAATCCAGCATGCCAGTACCACATGGGAAACACCACTATCCACCATAGAGGCAAAGAAAATGTTACCAGGCTACCAGTGAAAGCCAAATCCACACCAATCACAGCAGACGGGTTAACTACATCACCTGCACCTGAGATTGTTGTGGGGGAGGGCATTACCTGTTCCTACGCCAGTATTAAGTCAAGGCGCATAATGGCTAGCAATAAACACCATCATGCTCTCCACCGCCTTTACTCTGTGTCCTGCCCTGATTGTTTTATTTATTGTGTGAGCTTATGGGTAAAGTACAGATATTCATTACTTTTATTTGGGGTAAAGTAGCTACACATGTTATATTTTAGGTAAAGTACACATTTTTATTTGGGGTGAAGTAACTACACATGTTATATTTTAGGTAAAGTACACATTTTTATTTGGGGTAAAGTAGCTACACATGTTATATTTTAGGTAAAGTACACATTTTTATTTGGGGTAAAGTAGCTACACATGTTATATTTTAGGTAAAGTACACATTTTTATTTGGGGTAAAGTAACTACACATGTTATATTTTAGATAAAGTACACATTTTTATTTGGGGTAAAGTAACTACACTTATTATTTTAGGTAAAGCAGTCACATCTATTTTTATTTTAGGTAAATTAGCTACATTTTTTATTTTGGGTAAAGAACACATTTTTATTTTGGGTAAAGTACACATTTATTTTTATTTTAGGGAGTGAGTGAGTGACGGTGGGAGCAGATAGACATTCTGAACTGCGTGTGAAGACCATTCAGACGATAAGTGGATTGCCTGCTGTTTGTGCCCTAAGTGGTGTCATGTGAAGTGTGCTCATCTGACAGGGGTCAAGCAGGATAATATTATATACCCAAATTAAACTGGGTGTGTTCGCCATGCTTACACAAGGCATCTTTAGCAACCAACATTATGGCAAAATTGGATGAATTTAAGCAAGAATTATCTAAAGAAATATTAGTTGTGAAAGATGAAGTTGAAACTCGGGCGGTGGCTGAGTGGTAGCGTGCTGGGCCCACATTCACCACGTGATGGACGACGCTAGTTCGAATCCCCACGCTACCACCTCGGATTTTTCAGTCACCGCCGAGTGGCTTAAAACTACCCACTTGCTGTCCAGAAGACCACCCATCAACCCGGACTCTAGAGGAAACCGTCCAAGTGTATCAAGAAGGAGTTCCGGGGGGCAGCATGAGCCAAGAGAAGATGGCGCCACTATAAACACTTGCCTGCGCCATGACGGGCTGGGGCCGAATACCATCCAGGCCCCTCAAGCAAGCCTACCGGCGCTCTCGGCATAGACGTAAAAAATAAAAAAATAAAAAAAATCAGTGTGAAAGAGAAGTTGGACTTGACAGGACAGAGTCGGCTGGCGCCAGCTGGGCTGACGTAGCAAAACGGAGGAGGAAAAGGCATCTTGTCGTGAAGGCTACTGAGATGATTGATTGATTGATTGATAGTTTATTGTTGCAGGTAAACAACAAGGGAGAAGGGAGGAACATGCCATCCCAACCCCCAGGCAGGACAGAGTGTGATTATACAACTATTAATACATGTGTAGGTAGCACCATGAAACTAAAGATACAATGGTAGGAAGGAAAGCACAACAAGGGAGGGGGCGGTACCTCCCCCTGGACAATAAGACAAAAAAATGAAGTTTCCCAGGCATTACAAGGCATTCAGATTACTGATTTAAGATTCACGAAAGGAGGTAACATTGTTTTGAACTTTAATGATGAGAATATAAGGAATGATCGAAGCAACTCAGAAATTAGAAAACGTAGAGCAAGTCAGCACAAAAAATGAGATACTGGATGTTTGTGATACTGTAAAAAGGAAAGATATTGTAATTAGCACGAAGCAAAACATGGCCAAGTGACTATAATGATGCCATGTTTATTAAAAGGACATCAGTAGGCTATCCATGAAAGCAATTAAGACTCACTCACTACGTAGTACGACGTTGTGAATAAGTGCATATCGAAGATTATTATCGGGAGCGCTGCGCTGGCAGTGGGGCGGGGCCTGAAACCTCATCAACGGTAAACGGTAGTACTTATACACATCTTTTAATTTAGGTAAAGTAGACCTACACATGCATTTTTTTTTTTCCAGGTAAAGTACACACATATACCATATCGCTTTCACAAAAAGGAATGTGGGAGATGTGTAAAGAGATAAATAAAACTAGTTGACAAAAGATATTCTGGCTGGACGGGTGAAGGTAGAAAGTTGGGGACTAATGCTACAGGTGCGCGTGGCCTCGGTGCTCATCTCCGTCGCAATGACCCTGGAGCCTGTGATGAGGAAGAAGAGATAAGGCTGATCGAAAATAAGAACCATGATTTTAAAGGACTATCAGAGATTTAATTTTAGCATAGATCAGAACAGACTTAACCTTACTATTGCACTCATAGATAACTTCGGTGAAGAATTGATATCAGTACTACGTCAACAGATTTATATTACAACTAGAATCCCAGAAACCTGAAGGCTGGAATATTTAAGGTTTCCGTAAAAAGAAAAAGAAAACTAAATAAAACATGTACTTCCTTACCTCCCTGTTATTATAGTCTGTCACCTGAAAACATCCACAAGCCCCTCCCACTACCTGAAGACGGTGACCCAACACATGAAGGACTTTAATAGATGGATCATAAGGGAGGGTTTATGTTTTGTTGGAACTTGGATAGGGGGTAAGACACGAATTTAAAGGTTATAAATAAATATTCAGACATTCAGGGACATAGGGAAACTAACAAAATTGGGTTACTAACAGGTGGGTGGATGGTCAAGTATGTAGTAGGTGCCAATACAATTATCACATTCAAATCACATTCAAAAACAGATTCATGGATGATATTAGGTGGATATTAGGGTTAGATACACGCTTATGGATTAGGTCAAAAAGCTGCCCAGGGCCTAGGCGCCCCTCTTTGCAGACTCTGCGTTTTCTTTATGTTCTTATGTTCTTATTGCCCGACTGGTAACGCGCGCTCCATGCCGGCCTGCTTTTCCTTTGGTCGCACCCACAGAGGCAGGGATGGCAGCATAACGTACATTCCCTCATTAAGATACAATGATTTTTGTGGCGAAACATTACATAAGAGACGAGAAAACTGGGCTAGAAAAAGAGCGACACACAAGAATGCGAATGATTGCCAAGTAGTAATTTTAAGGAAATCATCTGTAATTCCTTTTACACACAAACAGATCAAACTGCTGGAATGTCTGGCATGGGCTGTCTCACTAGTTGGCAGTGGTGGGCACCGCTAACCGAAAAATTAAGTTGGCTTACGCTAACTGCTAAACTGATAAAGAAATTTAATGGAATCTAACGCTAACCGCTAACCGCCCACTTTTTTATATTTATTAGCTTTAGTTTAGTATTTTGGGTCTAACACCCCTAAAAACAGACTTAGTGACTGAAATTTCAATATGTTGTAGCTTAGATATAGAGCTTTCCAGAAGGGTATAGCATTCCAAAATCAGTCGAGAAGAGAAAGAAGCCTATACAGTTTATCATAAATTCGTATATTTTACCTAAGATTTCCAGCAAATTTACGCATTTTTTTTGCTTTTTTCCATAACTGACACTTTATTACTTTAAGTTTATTTCTTCCCAGGTGGAAAATATTGAATTCTTGTTATTAAATCCACAGTTCAAAGAGTTGGAAATGGAAGATGCATTACCCCAAAATACCCCCAAAAATCCCTAATAACTGTCCAATTACCTAAGGCCCTACTTTTCTGGGACATCTTCCGTGTGTCAGTATATGAATAAAAGCCCAATGGGTTGACTAATTAAAGAACCTAGAGTATATATTAAGCAATGGGGGAAACGGAAAAACGCCTTGAAATGATATATCGCTAGTTGGCACCCTAAACCAATTTTACCATACTTTCTCCCGTATCTGCTGCTTTTTGATACATCCCTTTTGTCCATGAAGAAATATAAGTCCCATGGCTAGAATAAAGAGGCTGGGGGCTGTAAGTAAGGCGTTGGGGGAGCGAAAAAGCCTTCTGAAATGGGCTGTCTCGCTAGTTGGCACCCTAAACCCATTTTACCGTATTTACTCCCTTATTCGTTGCTTTAAGATACATTCCTTTTGTCCATGAAGAAATATAAGTCCCATGGATAAAATAAAGAGGCTGGGGGCTGTAATTAAGTCGTTGGGGGAGCGAAAAAGCCTTCTAAAATGGGCTGTCTCGCTCGTTGGCTCCCTAAACCCATTTTACGGTATTTACTCCCTTGTTTGCTACTTTTAGATACATTCCTTTTATCCATGAAGAAATATAAGTCCCATAGCTTGAATAAAGAGGCTGGGGGCTGTAAATATAAGGGGTTGGGGGAGCGAAAAAGCCTTCTGAAATGGGCTGTCTCGCTAGCTGGCACCCTAAACTTATTTTACCGTATTTACTCCCTTATTTGCTGCTTTTAGATTAATTCCTTTTATCCGTGAAGAAATATAAGCCCCATGGATAAAATAAAGAGGCTGGGGGCTGTAATTAAGTCGTTGGGGGAGCGGAAAAGCCTTCTGAAATGGGCTGTCTCGCTAGCTGGCACCCTAAACCCATTTTACCGTATTTACTCCCTTATTCGTTGCTTTAAGATACATTCCTTTTGTCCATGAAGAAATATAAGCCCCATGGCTAGAATAAAGAGGCTGGGGGCTGTAAGTAAGGCGTTGGGGGAGCGAAAAAGCCTTCTAAAATGGGCTGTCTCGCTAGCTGGCACCCTAAACCCATATTACGATATTTACTCCCTGATTCGTTGCTTTTAAATAGTTTCCTTGTATCCATGAAGAAATATAAGCCCCGTGGATAAAATGAAGAGGCTGGGGGCTGTAAATAAGGCGCTGGGGGAGAGAAAAAGCCTTCTGAAATGGGCTGTCTCGCTAGCTGGCACCCTAAACTTATTTTACCGTATTCCCTCCCTTATTTGCTGCTTTTAGATTAATTCCTCTTGTCCATGAAGAAATATAAGTCCCATGGATAAAATAAAGAGGCTGGGGGCTGTAAATAAGGCATTGGGGGAGAGAAAAAGCCTTCTGAATTGGGCTGTCTCGCTAGCTGGCACCCTAAACCCATTTTACCGTATTTACTCCCTTATTTGCTGCTTTTAGATTAATTCCTTTTATCCATGAAGAAATATAAGCCCCATGGATAAAATAAAGAGGCTGGGGGCTGTAAGTAAGGCGTTGGGGAGCGAAAAAGCCTTCTGAAATGGGCTGTCTCGCTAGCTGGCACCCTAAGCTTATTTTACCGTATTCCCTCCCTTATTTGCGGCTTTTAGATTAGTTCCTCTTGTCCATGAAGAAATATAAGCCCTATGGATAAAATAAAGAGGCTGGGGGCTGTAAATAAGGCATTGGGAGAGCGAAAAAGCCTTCTGAAATGGGCTGTCTCGCTAGCTGGCACCCTAAACCCATTTTACCGTATTTACTCCCTTATTTGCTGCTTTTAGATTAATTCCTTTTATCCATGAAGAAATATAAGCCCCATGGATAAAATGAAGAGGCTGGGGGCTGTAAATAAGGTGTTGGGGGAGCGAAAAAGCCTTCTGAAATGGGCTGTCTCACTAGTTGGCACCCTAAACCATTTTAAGGTATTTACTCCCTTATTCGTTGCTTTTAAATAGATTCCTTTTGTCCGTGAAGAAATATAAGCCCCATGGATAAAATAAAGAGGCTGGGGGCTGTAAATAAGGCATTGGGGGAGCGAAAAAGCCTTCTGAATTGGGCTGTCTCGCTAGCTGGCACCCTAAACTTATTTTACCGTATTTACTCCCTTATTTGCTGCTTTTAGATTAATTCCTTTTATCCATGAAGAAATATAAGCCCCATGGATAAAATGAAGAGGCTGGGGGCTGTAAATAAGGCGTTGGGAGAGCGAAAAAGCCTTCTGAAATGGGCTGTCTCGCTAGCTGGCACCTCTTGGATGAGCCCGACCTCCATTCCGTGGCCGCGGGAGGGAGGCAGTCTGGGCTGAGGCAGTGCCGGGGTTGGACGCGACACGCCGCCGGGAGTAGCCAGGCACCCCACTTCGAATCCCTCTGGTCGCTCCGTGGATGTGTGGCTTGAGTGCGTAGTGATGGAGCGAGGGGGCGGCGGCAGCAGTAACGGCGGGGAGGATGGGCGGTGTGCGTGCGGGCGGGCGCTACAGATGGTGGGCGTGCATGTAAGTCCTACCACGGGCGGCCACTTTGAACTTCGCGTCGCAGCCACAGACTCCATCGAATTCCTGCGGCGGCTCGTTTCCAAGAGGCTGCGAGTCCCCAAGGAGCGGATATGCCTCCTCTACCGCGATAGGTGAGTGTGGGGGGCAGCTGCGTGGGTGGTGTGACGGAGGTGTGCACTGGAGTCATGCGTCGGTGATGTGTTCGCTCTTAAACCTCACCTTTTTCCGCTTTCTTCTTCCGTTTTGTGTTTTTCGTTTTTTTGTTTTTTGTTTTATAGGTGTGTGTGTGTGTGTGTGTGTGTGTGTGTGTGTGTGTGTGTGTGTCGGAGGTGTGCACTGGAGCCATGCGTCGTTGCTGTGTGTGCTCCCAAACCACCTATTTTCTCTTTCCTTCGTCTTTTTTTTGTTTAGCTTTATAGGTTTGTGTGTGTGTGTGTGTGTCGGAGGTGAGCACTGGAGTCACGCGTAGCAGAAGTGTCTCCTAATCTTATCTTATTTCTTAGTATTCAAGATAATTTTTTTTTTTTCGGGAATATGTTTAACTAATTTCTTGGGTCTGAGTGACTTGCTTTTTCCTGCTTGTCTGTTTGTCTGTCTGTTTATGTGTGTTTTATGGGCTTCTCTCTCAAGGATAATTCGTATAATGTCTTGAGTGTTTTAATTCTGTGGTCCATAAATTTAAGGAAATGTGTGTGTTTGGCTAAGTCTGGTGTGTTGAATAAGTGTGTGTGTGTGTGTGTGTGTGTGTGTGTGTGAAACCTCTTTGCTTTTCCTCATCTTCCTTATATTCTTTTTTTTTTCACATCTAAACCTAACCAGCTGGATCTTTTAAGCCTTTCAGAAACTCAAACTTTCAAGCTATACACATACATCAAGTTCACTATAATCTTAACTCCACTCAAACTACATATAAACTATACACAAGTTCTCCCTTATCTCCTATTCTCTTAACCACATAAACTTTACACCCAAACTAAATAATTATACATCAAGTTCCCTCTTACCCCATAAACTATACATAATATAAACTACACACAAACTATAGGTAACACACGTCTCTGATCTTTATTCCCACAAAATCCATACTACCCACAACTTTATTCTTCTATCTTACCACATAAAAGTATATTCTATCATTTTATCTTCTATTCTATTTTTCTATTCTATTCTCTTATGAACCTCACTTTTGTTAGATTCTTTGCATTTTCTATATTTTCTTTACTTCTATTTTATTTTATTTTCTATTCCAATCTCTTAATAACGCCACATTAATATTAGATTCTTCATTTTTACTTGAGAACACACACACACACACACACACACACACACACACACACACACATTCTCTCCTGTCAATCCCTTTCTAAAGTGGTTCCGATTCCTTACCGATCAAACGATGGACTTTACAAAGTATTGAAACCCTTACAAAGTTTAATTCAGGGTTCTCTACTATACCGTTTAAGGTCAAAAGTGAGGTACGGTATAAGTGATAGTTTGGAGTATCGGTATTTATATATATTTTTTTTACATTACATATACATAATACTTTTTATTTATTTCTTTATTTTGTTAATTATTGAAGAAGTAAATTGATTGCTTTGTAGCTGGATGCCATTGAGGGTTGGTCTCTCTCTCTCTCTCTCTCTCTCTCTCTCTCTCTCTCTCTCTCAGTTAACAGTAGTGCGATTGTTACCATTTTTTAGGCAGAGAGAGAGAGAGAGAGAGAGGCTATTTTTACTACGGTACTTCTCTGTTTTCTTTAATTTTCTTCTTTCTCTTTTTGACTGACATTTCGATTCGGTTCACAGTAATTTCGTTTTAACAATATTTTCAGCGAGAGAGAGAGAGAGAGAGAGAAAGGGGGGGGGGAGGGGGGGTTCCACAATGTTGCATGCCAAAATTCACTAACACAGACATACTTATTAAGGAATATTGTGACTAAGGTGTTTTGTTATTTTTTACTAATATACAAGAAAAAAAAGTTTGTGTGTGTGTGTGTGTGTGTGTGTGTGTGTGTGTGTGTGTGTGTGTTATGCCTCTCTGCCTTCTAAGAACTCATTGATATTTCACTAGTCACATTCTTCCATTATATATCATTATCTTTATTTACGGTACATATATATTTATTCTCTCATTCCTTGTTTGCTTAATCTATCCTCCTTTCTTTTCCTTATACTGAACTTCTTTGGGTTCCTACGTTTATATTTTCACCTGATTTTACCCGTCATAATTAATCATGGAACTCAGGTATATAGATGTTTCCCTGTATACAATTTTCCTGCTGTACTTAATATATCCTTCTTTTCCTTATATCAAACTTCAGTGGTCTTTTACACTTATTATTTTATATGTTCACTTTCGTTTACCTGATCATAATTAGTCACTGAACTCAGGTAGGTGTTTCTCATTATACAATTTACCTGTTTTACTTAATCTAGCCTTCTTTTCCTTTTACCAAACTTCAGTGGTCTTTTACATTTATTATTTTATATGTTCACTTTCGTTTACCTGTTCATAATTAGTCACTGAGCTCAGGTAGATGTTTCTCATTATACAATTTAGCTACTTTACTTAATCGGTCCTTCTTTTCTTGATACCAAACTTCAGTGGTCTCATACATTTATTATTTTTATTTATTTTCTCATGTTTACCTGTTCATAATTAGTCACTGAACTCAGGTAGGTGTTTCTCATTATTCAATTTATCTGCTTAAACAACATCAGTTCGTCACTCATACAAACACTAACACTTTCTGATTTTAACATCCATTCTACACTTCCACAAACATTTCTTCTCTTTTTTCTGCTTTTTCTTCTCCCCCTTTCTTTCTTCATTCTTCTTTTCTTCCTCTTTTTTTATCTTTATTCTTCTTTTTCTTCCCCCTTTCTTCATTCTTCTTTTTCTTCCCCCTTTTCTTTCTTCATTCTTCTTTTTCTTCCTCTCTTTTCTTTCTTCATTCTTCTTTTTCTTCCCCCCTTTCTTTCATTATTCTTCTTTTTCTTCCTCTCTTTTCTTCCTTCATTCTTTTTCTTCCTCTCTTTTCTTTCTTCCTTTCTTCCTTTTCTTCCCCCTTTTTCTTTCTTCTTTTATTACCTTATCCAGTCTGGCTCCTCATAAATATATATTACACTTCAAACATCTGCTTAAATATAAATAACTTTTCTTTCACAATCACTTTTTTCTGCTTAAATTCTTCACTCATTCAGTATTTTCTGCTTGCAGTTCTTCACTTAAACATTTATTTACTGCTTAAAATGTCAATGC
>NC_066561.1:4470793-4478293 GCF_024679095.1 Eriocheir sinensis | reverse complement strand
CCATTCTCCATCTTTCCCTTCCTTCAACCGTCCCTTCCCTTCCCTATTTTTCCTTCCGTTCTTCCTCATTTCCTTCTATTTCCTATCCCAGTTTTCACCTTTCCCTTCCCTTCCCTTCCCTTCCCTTTCTTCCCCTTCTTTTTCTTCTCCATTTCTTTCTCCTTTGATATATCTTTCACCTCCCCCCTCCTTTCCCTTCCCTCCCCTCCCCTTCCCCCTTTGCCCAGGTAGGTAATTTAGGCAAGCTCACCTGCATCGCTTAGTAGAAGGTTAAGAGGTAAACAATGAAACGTGTTGAAGCATGTTTGGGGGTGCATTCCGGTGGCTTGGGTCTCTCTCTCTCTCTCTCTCTCTCTCTCTCTCTCTCTCTCTCTCTCTCTCTCTCTCTCTCTCTCTCTCTCTCTATCTCTATCTCTATCTATCTATCTATTGGAAGAGGTAAGGAGGGAGGAAAAGGGAGAGAGAATTAAGGGTGGAGAACTTTTAAGGGAGGAAGGGGAGGGAAGGGAGTGGTTGCCCCCCTCCTCCCTCCCTCCCCCTCCCTTCCCCCTTCCCATTACCTGTTATTTTCCTGTTCATGAAAGTCACTGTTCACTGTCCTTCCCACGTTAGCCTTTGCCCTTCCTTCCTTCCTTCCTTCCCTTCACCCCTTCCTTCCTTCCTTCACCCCTTTCCTTCCTTCCCTTCACCTTCCTTCACCCTTCCTTCCCTTCCCCCCTCCTTCCTTCCTTCACCCCTTTCCTCCTTCCCTTCCTTTCCTTCCCATCACCCCTTCCCTTCCCTTCACCTCTTGCCTTCACCTCCCTTTCCCTTCCTTCCTCGTCTTTCTTTCCTCCTTCACCTTTCTTCTTCCTTCCCCTTCCCTTCCTTCCTTCCTTCCCTCCCTCTCCCTTCTCTCTCTCTCTCTCTCTCTATTCTCTCCTTCCTCTCTCTCTCTCTCTCTCTCCTCTCTCTCTCTCTCTCTCTCTCTCTCTCTCTCTCTCTCTCTCTCTCTCTCTCTCTCTCTCTCTCTCTCTCTCTCTCTCTCTCTCTCTCTCTCATACACACACACACTGAATGCTCTCCTCCTCCTCCTCCTCCTCCTCCTCCTCCTCCCCCTCTTCCCCCTCCCCCCCTTTTGGTAGCTAAGGACCCGAGATTCAATACTACATCCCTTTTTTATTCTTCCTTTTTTATCCTCCTCCTCCTCCTCCTCCTCCACACCTGATTCTCCGTCCACATCGAAGGTCACGCTTAGTCTCCCTACCCGAGGAGGAGGAGGAGGAGGAGGAGGAGGAGACGTGATGCCGCCACCTCCTCAACCATTACATCCTCCTCCTCTTCCTCCTCCTTTCTCCTCTTTCTTCCCTTCTTCTACCCTTTCTCCTCCTCCTCCTCCTCCTCTTCCTCCTCCTCCTCTTAATTAACCTGGAGTCTTGTATGGGAGAAAGATAGATATACCTGTTTCTCTCTCTCTCTCTCTCTCTCTCTCTCTCTCTCTCTCTCTCTCTCTCTCTCTCTCTCTCTCTCTCTCTCTCTCTCTCTCTCTCCTCTTTTCATCCTCCTCCCTCTTCTTTACCCCTTGAAAAACACTCCCTCCTCCTCCTCCTCCTCCTCCTCCTCCTCCTTCGATTACTATAGTGAAGGGGAGAACCAGTTTGAAAGGGGAGGAGGAAGAGGAGGAGGAGGAGGAGGGAAGAGGTGTTCAGTCCTCTTCCTCTCTTCCTCTTCCTTTCTTCCTCCTCCTCCTCCTCTTCCATATTTCCTGTTCTTTGTTTCAGTGTCGTTTTCCTCTTCTTCCTCCTCTTCTTTCTATTCTTCCTCCTCCTCTTTCGTTTTTCTTCCATTTTCTTTCTCTTCCCTTTCTTTCCCTTCATTTCTCTTCCCTCTACTTTCCTTCCCCTCTACTTTCCCTCTACTTTCCTTCCTTTCCTTCCTCTCTACTTTCCTTCCTTTCCTTTCCCTCTACTTTCCTTCCTCTACTTTCCTTCCTTTCCTTCCCTCACTTACCTTCTTTCCTCTCTCCTCCCACCTTTCCTTCTCTTCTCTTTCCCTCCCTTTCCTTTCCTTTCTCTCCCTTTTCCTATATAATTTATTTTAATGTTTTTTTTCTCGTATATATTCCTGTCTCCTCCTCCTCGTCCTCTCCCCCCCTCCTCCTCCTCCTCCTCCTCCAAAAGAACACTTCAACACAAATGCTTTTATAATTGTTCCCAGACTCCTCCTCTTGAGTCCCTCCTCCTCCTCCTCCTCCTCCTCCTCCATAGTTCTTATTCCATCATCCCTCCTCCCTCAGCTCATCTTCCTCTCCTCCTCCTGTTTTCATCCCACTTGATCTCCTTTTCCTCAACCCCTTCTTCCTCCTCCTCCTCCTCCTCCTCCTCCTCCTCCTCCGAGACTTAGAAACAGAGGATATGATGTTGATTAGTTTCTCCTTTTTTTTCTCTCCTCTTCCTTCCTCTTCTCTTCTCCTCTTCTCCTCTTTCCTTACTTTTTCTTCACTTTTCTTTACTGTACTTCTCCATCTCTTCTTCTTCTTCTCCTTCTTCTCCTTTTTTTTCTTCTTCTTCTTCTTCTTCTTCTCCTCCTCCTCCTCATATTACATTGTCTCGTCTATAATCTTTCCTCCACCTGTTTATCTCCAGTCTCCTCCTCCCTTCCTCCCTTTTCCTAACCCTTTTCCTGTAGAGAGAGAGAGGAGATGAGGAAGGCAGGAGGAATGGAGGAGAGAGAAGAAAGGAAGGAGGGAGAAGAAAGAAAAGGAAGAAGAAGACAGGTATGGAAGGAAGGAGGATGGAGGAGGAGGAAAAGGAGAAGTGAGTAGAGGAGGAGGAGGAGGAAAAGAGAGGAGTATATTATAGGAAGATGTGAAGGAAAGAAGGAAGAGAAGAGGGAGGAGGATAGAAAGAAATGAAAGAAATGAGAAGTAAGAAAAAGGGAGGAGGAGAGAAAGAGATTGAGGGAGGTAAGGAAGAGGAGGAGGAGGAGGGAAGAGGAAGAGGTAAGGAGGAGGAGGAGTGGAGAAGAGATAGAGGAAGGAACGGAAGAGGAGGAGGAGGAGTGGAGAAGAGATAGAATGAGGTAAGGAGGAGGAGGAGGAGGAGTGGAGAAGAGATAGAGAGGAGGTAAGGAAGAGGAGTGGAGAAGAGGTAGACGAAGGAACGGAAGAGGAGGAGGAGGAGTGGAGAAGAGATAGACGAAGGAACGGAAGAGGAGGAGGAGGAGGAGGAGTGGAGAAGAGATACAGAGGAGGTAAGGAAGAGGAGGAGTGGAGAAGAGATAGACGAAGGAACGGAAGAGGAGGAGGAGGAGGAGTAGTGGAGAAGAGATAGACGAAGGAACGGAAGAGGAGGAGGAGGAGGAGGAGGAGGAGGAGGAGGAGTGGAGAAGAGATAGAGTGGAGGTAAGGAAGAGGAGGAGGAGGAGGAGTGGAGAAGAGATAGACGAAGGAACGGAAGAGGAGGAGGAGGAGGAGTGGAGAAGAGATAGAGGGAGGTAAGGAAGAGGAGGAGGAGGAGGAGTGGAGAAGAGATAGACAGGAAGGAGGAGGAAGAGGAGGAGGAGGTGTGGAGAAGAGATAGACGAAGGAACTGATGAGGAGGAGGAGGAGGAGGAGTGGAGAAGAGATAGACGAAGGAACGGAAGAGGAGGAGGAGGAGGAGTAGTGGAGAAGAGATACAGAGGAGGTAAGGAAGAGGAGGAGGAGGAGGAGTGGAGAAGAGATAGAGAGGAGGTAAGGAAGAGGAGGAGGAGGAGGAGGGAGGGGGGGAGTCCTTACCGGGTGGAGCAGGAAATGACGGACTGGCCGGGCATCCTATCATCCTACAGGACCTCGGGGGGGGGGGGGGGAGAGAGAGAGAGAGAGAGAGAGAGAGTCATACTTGTTCCTACATCTTAAACTTTGTCTGTCTGTCTGTTTTTTTTCGTGTGTGTGTGTTTGTCTGTCTGTCTGTCTGTTTCTGGTTCTGTCTGTAAAACTTGAAGAACAGGTAGCCGTCTTTTACACACACACACACACACACACACACACACACACACACACACACACACACCTGTTTGCCCTAGAGTGCTGGGAAACCTTGCAAGCAGACCGCGGCAGGTAAGCAGGTCTTCCAATGGGCTGCTTTACCTTAATACCTGCTTACCTCACCTTGCCTAGCCTTATCTACCTGTATCTCTACCTACATATCTACTACCCATACCTACCTACTTACCTAACGTTACCTTACCTACCTACCTTACCGTTACTTACCTGCCTTACCTTACTCTACCTTACCTTACTTTCTTATCTACCTTCCTACCCACCTAACTTTTCTTTTTGCTCTTTCCATTCCCTTCCTTCTCTCCTTCCTCTCTCTCTCACACACACACACACACACACACACACACACACACACACACACACACACACACACACACACACACACACATATGAATGAAGGCCAGAGTCCCTTTAAGAGTGAATGAGTTGCTCCGCCTCCACCTCCACCTCCACCACCACCACCTCCACCACCACCACCGCTACCTCCACCACCACCACTACCTCCACCACCACCACTACCTCCACTACCACCACCACCACCCGCTACCTCCACCACCACCATCTCCACCACCACCACTACCTCCACCACCACCGCTATTTCCACCATCACCACCACCACCACCACCACTACCACCACTTTGTCATACACTCAACGAACGTTTTATATATATATGAAAAAAAAAAATTACCATGAGAAACTTTCCATATTAAGAGCGAGTGTTAATGAAGAAAAGGAAAACACCTTTCCTTACCTTACCTTAATTTACCTTGCCTTAATTTACCTTACCTTATGTTACCTTTCCTGCCTCTATCCCTACCTATCTTGGCTTTCTCTTACTTACCTAACGTTACCTTACCTTACCTACCAACCTTACTCGCCCTGTCTTATTTACCTTACCTTACC
Source organism: Eriocheir sinensis (assembly GCF_024679095.1). NCBI lineage: Eukaryota > Metazoa > Arthropoda > Malacostraca > Decapoda > Varunidae > Eriocheir > Eriocheir sinensis. Next base: position 4,473,368 of record NC_066561.1, on the reverse strand, counting down.
TTACCTCACCTTACCTTACCTTACCTCACCTTACCTTACCTCACCTCACCTTACCTTACCTTACCTCACCTTACCTTACCTTACCTTACCTACCTCTATCCCTACCTATCTTGGCTTTCTCTGATCTACTTACCTAACATCTTACCTTACCTACCAACATTACCTTACCTTACCATACTTATACCTGTGTTTTTACTTGTCTACCTGTTTATTACCTGTGAATTGAGGTGACTTGATTATCCTTTGCACCTGTGAGAAGGAAAGAAAGATGATAGAAAGGAAGAAGTGTAGATAGAATGATGGATATTAAGAATGGTAGATTGAAAATAGATTGATAGATTTAAATACATATAGAAAGAATAATAGACTGATAGCTTGAAATAGAGATGGAGAGATAAGTAGTAAGGCTGATTGAAAGAATTATAGATTGATCGATAGAAAGAAGATAATTATAGAAAGATTGTTAAAGAGAGAAATAAAACAAAATATAATAGGAAAAAAAACATTAGAGAACAGATTATAAAGTGGAATAAAGAAAACGGGGATGGAATGACCGTGTGTGTGTGTGTGTGTGTGTGTGTGTTCGTTTGTCCACTCTACGCTCTCACACAAGTTAGGAAGAAACCGTGAGAAAAGTACCTCCTTGCGTGTTAGACCGACCCCCCCCCCCCCCTCTCTCTCTCTCTCTCTCTCTCTCTCTCTCTCTCTCTCTCTCTCTCTCTCTCTCTTTGGGTCCTTTGTTTTAGCTACTCGTCCTGTGTCTGTCTGTCTGGTTGCTCTCTCTCTCTCTCTCTCTCTCTCTCTCTCTCTCTCTCTCCTTAAACAACCACGCCCCCTCCCCCCCACTCCCTCTGTACCCAGGTAAGTGAGAGAGAGAGATATAAATTTCAGACTTGTTTTCGTTTTTTTTTTTTTTATTTTACATTTTGTACTTTTTCAAGGGTTGGGAGGAGGAAGATTTGGATTGGAAGATTGGAGAGAGGAGGAGGAGGAGGAGGAATGAAGAGGCTGGAGGAGGAGGAGGAGGAGAGGAGACAACTACGGGTCCTTGACTGGGGAAAGATTGAGGGTGGGAAGGGAGGAAGAGGAGGAGGAGGAGGAGGGGGAGGAAGAGGAGGAGGGGGAGGAGGGGAGAAGGGAAGCGGCGTCTCACCTGCTGAATCTGTGTCCTTCACCTGCTTACCTACGGAACCCTGCCCGTTCCCCTCCCTTCCCTTTCCTTCCCTCCCTTTCCCTTCCTATCCCTTCTTTTCCTTGCCTTCCCTTTCAATTATTTTTTCTTCTCCCTCCCCTTCCTTCCCTCCCCTTCTTTCCCTTCCCTTCCCCTCCCCTCCCTCTCCCTTTCCTTCTCTCCTTGCCCTTTCCATCCCTCTCCCTTCTCCTTCCCTTCCCTTCCTATCCCATTTTTTCCCTTCCCTTCCCCTCCCTTCTCTTTCCCTCCCTCTCCCTTCTCCTTCCCTTCCTATCCCTTTTTTTCCTTCCCTTCCCTTCCCCCCCTTCTCCTTCCCTCCCTCTCCCTTCTCCTTCCCTTCCTATTCCTTCTTTTCCTTGCCTTCCCTTTCAACTATGTTCTCTTCTCCTTCCTCCTCTTCCATTCCCTTCCCTCCGTCTCCCTTCTCCTTCCCTTCCTATCCCTTCACTTCCTTCCATCCCCTCCCTTCCCTTCTCTTCCCTTCCTCTCCCTTCCCCTCCCTTCCCTTCCCTCCCCTCCTCTCCCTTATCCTTCCCTTCCTATCCCTTCTTTTCCTTGCCTTCCCTTTTAATTATTTTCCCTTCTCCCTCCCTTCCCCTTCTCTTCCTCTCCCTTCCCATCCCTCCAATTCGCCCTTGTCTTCCTTTCCTCTTCTTTCCTTCCATTTCCTTTCCTCAATTCTTTTTCGTTTCCATTCTCTTTCCTTCCTTCCCTTCCCTTCCCTTTCCTTTTCTCCCTTTCCTTATAGTTCTTCTGTGTTTCCCTTCTTTTCCCTTCTCTTCAGTTCCCTTCCCTTCCCTCTCCTTGCCCTCCCTTCCCCTCCCTTTCCTTCCCTACCCTACCAGTCCCTTTCCTTCCCTTCTCTTCCCTCTCTTTTCCATCCCTTAATCATTCCACTCTCTCCTCTTAGATATTTTCCCTTCCCTTCCTTTCCCTTCTCTTTCCTTCCCTTCCCTTCTTTTTCCTTTCCCTCCCTTCTCTTTCGTTTCCTTCTCTCTTCCTCCATTTTTCCTCCCCTCATCTCTCTCTCTCTCTCTCTCTCTCTCTCTCTCTCTCTCTCTCTCTCTCTCTCTCTCTCTCCACGTTAGAGGGAAGACGACGTGTGAAAAGGGAGAGGAGGAGGAGGAGGAGGAGACAGATGGAGGAGGAGGAGGAGGAGGAGGAGGAGAAGGAGGAGGAGGAGGAGAGGAGAATTCGCGTAACCTTATACCCTTTTCCCTCCTCCTCCTCCTCCTCCTCCTCCTCTTCTTAGTCTTCTTTCCCTCCCTCCCTCCCTCCTTTCTTCCTTTCTTCCCTCCGTCCCTCCCTTTCCTCCTCTCTGTCTAGAAGGGACAAGAGAAGAAGGGAGGGAGGGTAAAAGGGTTAAGGGAAGAAGGGAGGGGT
>NC_066561.1:4443293-4465793 GCF_024679095.1 Eriocheir sinensis | reverse complement strand
TGAAATGTTAAAGAGGAAAGGGAGGGAAAGACGAGAGAGAGAGAGGGGAGAGAGAGATAGACGGGGGAGGAAGGAATGGGAAGAAAGAGGAGAGGGAGGAGGAAGGGGAGAAATAAGGGGCTGGAAGAGGAGGGAAAGGGGAGAGAGAGGGAGGAGGAATTACAGAAATTTGAGGAGGAAGGGAAGAGGAGGGGAGGAGAAAGGGGAGAAATTAAGGGTGGAAGAGAAGGAAAAGGGGGAGAGAAATAAGAGAGGGGCGAGGAAGGGGAGGGAAAGCAGAGAGGGAGGAGGAAGGGAAAGGAAGAAGAAAGGGAGATAGGAAGGGAAGGGAAAGGGGAGAGAAAGAGAGGGAGGAGGAATTTAAGGATGGAAGAGAAGGAAAAGGGAGGGAAAGGGGAGAGAAGAGGAAAGAAAGAGGGAGGAGGAATTTAAGGATGGAAGAGAAGGAAAAGGGAGGGAAGGGGAGAGAAAGAGTTAGAAGGGAAAGGGAAAGGAAGAGAGGGAGGAGGAATGAGAGAGAGAGAGAGAGAGAGAGAGAGAGAGAGAGAGAGAGAGAGAGAGAGAGAGAGAGAGTAAAGGGAGGGAGAGGCAAAGAGGGCTTGTGGAATGTTGTATGGCGTCAGCTGATAAGGAGGGAGGAGGAGGAGGAGGAAGAAGAAGAAAGAAAGAAAGAAAGAAAGAAAGAAAGAAAGAAAGAAAGATACTTACTGAGGTGGATAAAAAAAATATTGTATATGATTTTTTTTAACAATGAATAGTAGTAGTAGTAGTAGTAGTAGTAGTAGTAGTAGTAGTAGTAGTAGTAGTAGTTATGGACACTTAAATGACGTCTCTCTCTCTCTCTCTCTCTCTCTCTCTCTCTCTCCTGTCCGCCAGCTGTTTACCTCCACCAAGGGAAACTTACCTGGCCTCAAAACACCCTAGTTATTATTATTATTATTATTATTATTATTATTATTATTATTATTATTATTATTATTATTATTATTATTATTGTTGTTGTTGTTATTTCACCTGTGCGTTAATGATTTCAAGGTCAAGTTTCCTACCTGCCTATGAATAACGAAGAGGGGAGGAGGAGGAGGAGGAGGAGGAAGAGGGGAGGGAGGAGGAGGAGGAGGAGGAAGAGAGAGAGAGAGAGAGAGAGAGAGAGAGAGAGAGAGAGAGAGAGAGAGACCCAGCTGGTTGTTAGTGACACCAGCTGGGGAGGAGGAGGAGGAGGAGGATCTTTTACATCTAAAGGAAGAGAGAAAAGAAGAGGAAGAGGAAGGGTAATTGAACCTCTTCTCTCTTCATCTCCTCCTCTTGACTCCTCTTTCCACCTCTCCTTTACTCTTAACCGCTCTCTTCCTCTCTCTCTCTCTCTCTCTCTCTCTCTCTCTCTCTCTCTCTCTCACACACACACACACACACACACACACACACACACACGTCAGCTGTTGAGGGGTGAGGAAAGTGCAATTAAAGGGAGGAGGAGGAAGAGGAGGAGGAGGAGGAGGAGGAAGAGGAGGAGGAGGAGGAGTGTGGGAGGTGTTTGTAAATAGAGATATCTGGAGGAGGAGAGAGAGAGAGAGAGAGAGAGAGAGAGAGAGAGAGAGAGAGAGAGAGAGAGAGAGAGAGAGAGAGGTGGTGTTTCAAATTCTGTTGTTGGTTACTGATCATGACAACCTCCTCTTCCTCTTCTTCCGCTTCCTCTTCTTTCCCTTCTTCCTCTTGTTCAGTTAATTTCCTTCCACTTCTTCTTTTCCTCTTAATTATTTCTCCTTCCTCTTCCATCTTCAAGCCTTCCTCACCTCTCCTCTTTCCTCTTAATCCTCTCCTCTTCTTCCTCTTCCATTCTCTTTCCTCTTTCTCTTACTTTTTAATTTCTCTCTCCTCTTCCATCCTCTTCCTTTCCTTTTTCCCTCCTCTTCTTTCTCCCTTCTTCCTCTTCCATTCTTCACTACCTCCTCCTCCTCCTCCACTACTCTTTATCCCTCTTTTCCTCTTCCTCTTTCACTCCCTTCCATCTCTCTCTCCCTTTTCCTCTTCCATTCTTCTTCCTTTCCCTTTTCCTCCTCTTCTTCCTCTTCCATTCTTCTCTATCTCTTCCTCTTCCTCCTCTGCTACTCTCCCTCTTTTCCTCTCCCTCTTTCACTCCCTTCCATCTCTCTCCCTTCTTATATTCTCCCTTTCTTCTTTCCTCTTTTTTTTCCTCCTTATCACTTCTCCTTTCCTCCTCTTTCTCTTCTACTTTCTCCCTTCCATTATTCCCTCCTCCTTTCTTTCTTTCTCCCCTTTTCCTCCCTTCACATATTCTCCCTATCATTCTCTCTCCCCTTCTCCCTCCCTTTCCCTCCCTCCCTCTTCCCCTCTTCCTCCAAATCCCAAATCTATACTATGTCCCCTCTTCTCCTCCCTCCCCTTCCCTGTCGCACCCTTCTTCCTTTCGTTTCATGGGGAGAGAAGAGGAGGAGGAAGAAGAGGAGGAGGAGGAGGAGGAGGAGGAGGAGGTTAAGGGTTTATCCAAGCAACATTGATCCTAAGGAAGGGAAGAGGAGGAGGAGGAGGAGGAGGAGGAGGGAGGGAGGAAAGGAGGGAGGAAAGGAGGGGAGAAGGGAGGCATTGAGAAAGATGTGGGAAGAAGCGAGAGAGAGAGAGAGAGAGAGAGAGAGAGAGAGAGAGAGAGAGAGAGAGAGAGAGAGAGAGAGAGAGAGAGAGAGAGAGATGACGCTTATCGGGAAGGTGAAGGTCATCTCGGGAGGAGGAGGAAGAGGAGGAGGAGGGAAGATGAAGTCTGAAGTTGAAGAAGGAAGAAGAGAATGAGGAAGACGAGGAGGAGGAAGAAAAGGAAATCGAAGAAAAAGAAGAGAAGGAGAAATTGCTGGAAAATAAAGAAAAGGGAGGAAGAGAAAAGAGGGAGAGGAGAAAATGAAGGAAAACAAAGAGGAGGAAAAGAAGAAGGAGCTAGAAGGTAAAAAAAAGGTGAAAGAGAAGGAAAACAAGGAAACGAAGGATGAGGAAAAGAAAGAGAAAAAAATGAAAAGGGAAATAAAGGAGAAAGAAGATGGGAAGAAAGAGGAAGAAGAGCAAAGGAAAGAAGAAGGAAGGCGATGATGGTTAGAAGGAGAAAGAGGAAGAAGTGGAAGGAAAATGGAGGAGGAGGAGGAAGAGGAGGAGGAGGAGGAGGCGCCGGCAGGTGACAGGAGGAGAAATTACAGGTGACAGGATACCAAGGTCAGGATATTTCTCTCACCTGGAGGAGGAGGAAGAGGAGGAGGAGGAGGAGGAAGAGGAGGAGGAGGAGGAAGGTGTGTAACAGGTATCAGGATATTCTGTACACCTGTTAATCTCTCTCTCTCTCTCTCTCTCGATTTGATTACACATTTGTTATGGAAATTATGTGGTGGTGGTGGTGGTGGTGATTATGGTGGTGGTGGTGATTATGGTGGTGGTGGTGGTGATTATGGTGGTGGTGGTGGTGATGATTATGGTGATGAAAACGTAAAGAAAAACAAAGAAGCAAAAATATGAGTCGTGTGGTGTTGATGGTGATGGTGGTGGTGGTGATGATGGTGGTGGTGGTGGTGATGGTGGTGGTGGTGGTGGTGGTGGTGGTGGTGATTATGGTGATGAAAACGTAAAGAAAAACAAAGAAGCAAAAATATGAGTCGTGTGGTGTTGATGGTGATAGTGGCGGTGGTGGTGGTGGTGATGATGGTGGTGGTGGTGGTGATGATGGTGGTGGTGGTGGTGATGATGGTGGTGGTGGTGGTGATGATGGTGGTGGTGGTAGCATCCAGGCGGGTCCATTCAGCTGGTCCTTGAGAGAGAGAGAGAGAGAGAGAGAGAGAGAGAGAGAGAGAGAGAGAGAGAGAGGGGGAGAGGTGACACATGATGCCTGGTTGACACACACACACACACGCACACACACACAGATGGTTTTAATGTCGCTGCCCAGCTGGTGTGTGTGTGTGTGTGTGTGTGTGTGTGTGTGTGTACTGTGTAATCATATCTGTTGTTTGTTTATCTTTTTTTTTTCTCTTTTTTTTACATGTTTTTTTCATTAATTTACCTCTATCATTCCTCCTCCTCCTCCTCCTCCTCCTCCACTTTTTCCACGGCTTTTCTTCCCACACTCTCCACCTATCTTATCCACCTCTCTCTCTCTCTCTCTCTCTCTCTCTCTCTCTCTCTCTCTCTCTCTCTCCAGGTGTTCTCGTCTATACCTTCACATGTGTCTCAGGTGTGTTCCGGCAGGTGTGTGGACAGGTGTGTTCTATAGGTAGTCATTATCATCATCATCATCATCATCATCATCATCATGTTATATTCCTCTTTAAATTATGTCTTTATTTTGATCCTGTTAGTAAGTCTATCTATATCAATCTATCTATTTGTCTATCTATCCAGTTCTGTTCTATTCCTTTTTATCCTCAATTTTCTCTCCTTTTTTTCTTGCGGTTTGGTTTCTGTATTTCTTTTTATTTTCCTTTTTTTCCCCCTGAGCTGTTTCCTTTGCTGTAAAAAATAGATAGATTACGGGAGAAAGAATGGAGGGAGAGAAGGAAGGAAAAAAAGCGAGGCAGGAAGGAGAAAGAGAGACGGAAGAAAGTGAGGAAGGAAGAGGGAATGAAGGAATGTGAGGAAGGGAAGGAATAAAGAGAGAGATGGAAGAGAAGAAATGAAGAAAGATGAGGAAGAAAAGAAGGAATGAAGAAAGAAAGAAGAGAAGGAATGAAGAAAGATGAGGAAGAAGGGAAGAAGAGAAGGAATGAAGAAAGAAAGAAGAGAAGGAATGAAGAAAGAAAGAAGAGAAGGAATGAAGAAAGAAAGAAGAGAAGGAATGAAGAAAGAAAGAAGAGAAGGAATGAAGAAAGAAAGAAGAGAAGGAATGAAGAAAGAAAGAAGAGAAGGAATGAAGAAAGAAAGAAGAGAAGGAATGAAGAAAGATGAGGAAGAAGGGAAGAAGAGAAGGAATGAAGAAAGAAAGAAGAGAAGGAATGAAGAAAGAAAGAAGAAAAGAAATGAAGAAAGAAAGAAGAGAAGGAATGAAGAAAGGTGAGGAAGAAGGGAAGAAGAGAAGGAATGAAGAAAAGAATAAGAGGAGGAATGAAGAAAGAAGGAATAAAGAAAGGAAGAAAAGTGAGGAATGAGGAACTATAGAGAGAAGGAAGGAAGATAAAGAAAGGAAAGAGAAAGTAAAACAAATATTCAACCTCCACCTTCTCCCTTAGTTAATTAGATCAGGTAAACTCTCACAGGTGTTATCCATGGGTATACTTTCTCAGGTGTTATCCCTAGGTAAACTCAGGTGTTGTGCATAGATATACCCTCAGAAGTTGTCCATAGGTATAGTTTTGCAGGTGTCGGTAGGGATGTGTGCTCAGGTGTATTAGCCAAACCTAACCTAACCTAACCTAACTTTACCTAACCTTACCTTACCTAACCTAACCTTACCTAACCTAACCTTACCTTACCTTACCTTACCTTACCTAACCTAACCTAACCTAACCTAACCTAACCTAACCTAACCTAACCTAACCTAACCTAACCTAACCTAACCTAACCTAACCTAACCTTACCTTACCTTACCTTACCTTACCTTACCTTACCTTACCTAACCTAACCTAACCTAACCTAACCTCACCTCACCTCACCTCACCTCACCTTACCTTACCTCACCTCACCTCACCTCACCTCACCTCACCTCACCTCACCTCACCTCACCTCACCTCACCTCACCTCACCTCACCTAACCTAACCTAACCTAACCTAATCTTGACCGGGGCAGAGTATAGGGAATCTAACAGCTGGGTAGTCACAATGTTATGTAGGTAAAGCTGTAGACTAACCTTAACTTTGTGCTTTTAGGGTTGTCCCAGTATATGCTCAAGTGTTTTCCTTGGGTATGCTGTCAGGTGTAGTCTTAAGGTGTATTCCCACGAGGTTGGGTATTGATTATGGGCGTAGCAGTGTGGGCGTTGGTTGATAGGGCAGCGGCGGGAGGCCATGGCGGCGGTGCTCGTGTGTCGATCCTCCTGAAAGCGAAAGGTTAGGTTAGGGAGAAAGAAAGGAAGAAGGGAGAGCGAGGGGAAAGGTGAAGGGTGAGGAGAGAGGGTGAAATAAGAATGAAGAAGGGTGGGGAAAGAGAGAGAAGGAAGGAAGAAGGGTGAGATAAGGAGGAAGGAGGGAGAGAAGGAAAGGAAGAATGGTGAGATGGGAAGGAAGGAAGGAAGAAGGGAGAGCGAGGGGAAAGGTGAAGGGTGAGGAGAGAGGGTGAAATAAGAATGAAGAAGGGTGGGGAAAGAGAGAGAAGGAAGGAAGAAGGGTGAGATAAGGAGGAAGGAGGGAGAGAAGGAAAGGAAGAACGGTGAGATGGGAGGGAAGGAAGGAAGAAGGGAGAGAAGGAAGGAAGAATGGTGAGGGAGTGAAGGATGAAGGGAGAAAGAAAGGAAGAAGGGAGAGGGAGGAGGAAAGGTGAGGGGTGAGGAGAGAGGGTGAAAAAGGAATGAAGAAGGGTGGGGAAAGAGAGAGAGGGAGAAGGAAGAAGGAAGAAGGGCGAGGAAGGAAGAAGGGTGAGGAAAGAGGAAGAGAAGTAAGGAAGGAGGGAGAGGAGGAAGGAAGATGAGCGAATGAAGGATGATGGCAGAATATTCCCGGCAAAAGAATGAAAGATCTGGGGTAACTCTTGCATTAGGAAGGTGGACAGCGTGGATTCACAAACCAGGATATGATTGAAGGTGATGATGGTGATGATGGTGATGATGGAGGTGAAGTTGAAGGTTGGAGTTTTTTTTTTCATCTCTGTATTTCCGTTTTCATTTGCCTCAGAGCGACAAAATTATTATTATTATTATTGTTATTGTTATTGTTATTGTTATTATTATTGTTGTTGTTGCTCTAGAGATGTGTTCTGACAGGTGTTAATTCATGTGTTCTATTAGGTTTTCTTTAACGGTAATATCAAACAGGTGTTCATTCAGGTGTGTTCTACAGGTGTTTTATCAAGCGTGTTCTCTCAGGTGCCCATAGAGGTGTGTTCTCAGGTCTCGAAAGCTGTGTTCAATTAGGCGTGTTCAAAAGGTGCCCTCAGGTATGTTCCAAATGAGTATTCTAACAGGTGTTCTTTAAAGGTGTGTTCTCAGGTGTTCTTCAGAGGTGTGTTTCAACAGGTAATCATTCAGGTGTGTTTTCAGGTGCTCGTTCAGGTGTATTCTCTAAGAGGTGTTCATTCAGATGTGTTCTAACAGGTGTTCTCTCCCCCCCCTCCCCCCCCCCCCCTCCAGACATCTGCGGGAGGGCACGTTGGAGGAGAACAGCATCATGGACGGTTCCAGGATCACGCTGCTGCCCTCTGTGGAGACTGGACTACTGGTGAGTGTTAAGGGTGATTCAGGTGTTGTGTGATTAAGATGAAGGTGTTAAGAACGATGTGAGAAGGGGTGTTAGGGGACTTGTTGGTGGTGTGAGAAGGGGTGTTAGGGGACTTGTTGGTGGTGTTCGTAGTGGTGTTATGAAAGGCGTCGAGAGTGTTAGGAGGGCTGTGAGTGGTGTTACGAGTGATTCAGGTGTTGCTTGATTAATATGAAGGTGTTAAGAACGGTGTTAGAAGGGGTGTTAGGGGACTTGTTGGTGGTGTGAGAAGGGGTGTTAGGGGACTTGTTCGTGGTGTTCGTAGTGGTGTTATGAAAGGTGTCAAGAGTGTTAGGAGGACTGTGAGTGGTGTTACGTGTGATCCAGGTGTTGCTTGATTAATATGAAGGTGTTAAGAACGGTGTTAGAAGGGGTGTTAGGGGACTTGTTTGTGGGGTTCGTAGTGGTGTTATGAAAGGTGTCGAGAGTGTTAGGAGGACTGTGAGTGTTGTTACGAGTGATTCAGGTGTTGCGTGATTAATATGAAGGTGTTAAGAACGGTGTGAGAAGGGGTGTTAGGGGACTTGTTGGTGGTGTTCGTAGTGGTGTTATGAAAGGTGTCGAGAGTGTTAGGAGGGCTGTGAGTGGTGTTACGAGTGATTCAGGTGTTGTGTGATTAATATGAAGGTGTTAAGAACGGTGTTAGAAGGGGTGTTAAGGGGACTTGTTGGTGGTGTTTGTAGTGGTGTTATGAAAGGTGTTGAGAGTGTTAGGAGGACTGTGAGTGTTGTTACGAGTGATTCAGGTGTTGTGTGATTAATATGAAGGTGTTAAGAACGGTGTTAGAAGGGGTGTTAAGGGGACTTGTTGGTGGTGTTCGTAGTGGTGTTATGAAAGGTGTCGAGAGTGTTAGGAGGACTGTGAGTGTTGTTACGAGTGATTCAGGTGTTGCTTGATTAATATGAAGGTGTTAAGAACGGTGTGAGAAGGGGTGTTAGGGGACTTGTTGGTGGTGTGAGAAGGGGTGTTAGGGGACTTTTTTATGGTGTTTGTAGTGGTGTTATGAATGGTGTCGAGAGTGTTAGGAGGGCTGTGAGTGGTGTTACGTGTGATTCAGGTGTTGCTTGATTAATATGAAGGTGTTAAGAACGGTGTTAGGGGACTTGTTCGTGGTGTTCGTAGTGGTGTTATGAATGGTGTCGAGAGTGTTAGGAGGGCTGTGAGTGGTGTTACGTGTGATTCAGGTGTTGCTTGATTAATATGAAGGTGTTAAGAACGGTGTTAGAAGGGGTGTTAGGGAACTTGTTTGTGGTGTTTGTAGTGGTGTTATGAATGGTGTCAAGAGTGTTAGGAGGGCTGTGAGTGGTGTTACGTGTGATTCAGGTGTTGCTTGATTAATAAGAAGGTGTTAAGAACGGTGTGAGAAGGGGTGTTAGGGGACTTGTTCGTGGTGTTTGTAGTGGTGTTATGAAAGGTGTTGAGAGTGTTAGGAGGGCTGAGTGGTGTTACGAGTGATTCAGGTGTTGTGTGATTAATATGAAGGTGTTAAGAACGGTGTTAGAAGGGGTGTTAGGGGACTTGTTGGTCGTGTTTGTAGTGGTGTTATGAAAGGTGTCGAGAGTGTTAGGAGGGCTGTGAGTGGTGTTACGAGTGATTCAGGTGTTGCTTGATTAATATGAAGGTGTTAAGAACGGTGTGAGAAGGGGTGTTAGGGGACTTGTTGGTGGTGTTTGTAGTGGTGTTATGAAAGGTGTTGAGAGTGTTAGGAGGGCTGTGAGTGGTGTTAAGTGTGATTCAGGTGTTGCTTGATTAATATGAAGGTGTTAAGAACGGTGTTAGGGGACTTTTTTATGGTGTTTGTAGTGGTGTTATGAATGGTGTCGAGAGTGTTAGGAGGACTGTGAGTGTTGTTACGAAATTAAATGGAATGGAAAGGAAGTAGGAAGGGAGTGATAGAGAGATACAGAGAAAAAGGAAGGGAGGGAATTAAATGAGAAGAGAAAGGGAGGGAGGGAGAGAAAAAAATGAAAAGAAAGGAAAGGAGAGAAAGAAAATAAATAAAGAAGGAATAGACGAAAGAGAAGAGGGAAGAGGAAGCAAGAGAAGGCGAAGGGAGGGGAGAGAAAAAAAATGAAGAGGAAGGAAGGGAGGGAGAAAATGGAGGAGGAAGGGAGGGAGAAATGGGAGGAGGAAAGGAGGGAGAGAAAATCACAGTGTATACCTTTCTGTGTGTGTGTGTGTGTGTGTGTTTTTGTAGTTTTGGAAAAGGTGTTAGTAGATTAAAAAGAATGTTCCTGTTTTTATTTACTGAAAAAATAGAAAGAAAGAAAGAAAAAAAATTGAAAGATACGTAGAGAAAACGAGAGAAAATAAAATTAGATAGAAAATATAATTGAATAAAAATGAAGACAAAAGCAAAGCGAATCGTGCTAAATAAAATACGCAATAAAATAGATAATAAAACAGGAAAAATAAATTAAATATCAGAAAACTTAGAGAGATGTTATTGATAAGTGTTCTAGGTTATGTTATTGATGTTAGTGTTCATGATGTTACTGAAGGAGGAGGAGGAGGAGGAGGAGGAGGAGGAGGAGATGACGAAGGAGAAAAAAGGGAGACATACACAGATTACTTATTCATGAGAGAGAGAGAGAGAGAGAGAGAGAGAGAGAGAGAGAGAGAGAGAGAGAGAGAGAGAGAGAGAGAGAGAGAGAGAGAGAGAGAGAGACTCAGAGTGTGTGTTTATTGTGTAGAGAAGCCAAGTCCACACACACACACACACACACACACACACACACACACACACACACACACACACACACACACACACATTTAACCCTTCCTTTTCTTTTTTTTTTTTCTTTTTTTTTTGTCCGTGGGAAACCCTTAAGGATAATATACACAAAGGTCAAAGTGTTTTAGAGAGAGAGAGAGAGAGAGAGAGAGAGAGAGAGAGAGAGAGAGAGAGAGAGAGAGAGAGAGAGAGAGAGAGAGAGAGAGAGAGAGAGAGAATAATAAAATGAAGAAAGGAATAGGAAGGAAGGGAGTGATAAAGAGTGAAATTGAGAAAAAGAAGGGAGGGAGAGAGAAAAGGAGAGAAAGGGAGGAAGAGAAAAATAGAAAAGAAAGAAAAGAAAGAAAATAAATAAAAAAAAGGAATAGACGAAAGAAAAGAGGGCAGAGGAAGCAAGGGAAGGGAGGTGAGGGAGAGAAAAATGAAGAGGAAGGGAGGAGGAAGGGAGGGAGAAAAGGGAGGAGGAAAGGAGGGAGAGAAAATCACTGTGTACACCTTCCTTCGTGTGTGTGTGTGTGTGTGTGTGTGTGTGTGTGTGTGTGTACTTAGAATTTACGTACACGACTTTCTTCCTCTTCTTTTCTTCCTCTTCCTTTCTTCCTCTTATTTTTCCTCCCTTCCTTCCTTCATCACAGCCTTCCTCCCTTCCTTTCTTCCTCCTTTTCTTTCTTTCCTCCCTTCGTTCCTCCCTTTACTCATTCTTTTGATTCTCTCCCTTTTCTCCCTTCTCTCCCCCTTTTTTCTCTCCCTTCTCTTTTTTTCCTTCCTCCCTTCCTTCTTCCCCTTCTTCCTCCGTTCACTGACCCTCTTTCTCTCCCTTCCTCTTCTTCCTTTCTCCATCTTTATTTACTCTCCCTGTACTCCTCCCCTTCCTCCCTTCCACATCCTCATTCACCTCCCTCATTTTCTTTCCTCCCTTCCTCCTTTCCTCTATTTATTCTCTCCCTTCTTTCCCTTCCTCCCTTTCTCCGCCTTCTCTCATTTCTTCCTTTTCTCAATTTCCTCCTCCTCTCCCTTCCTTCCTCTCCCTTCTTCTTTCTCCCTTCCTTCCTCACCCTTCTTCCTTCTCCCTCCTTCCTCGCCTATCTTGCTTCTTCTCCCTACTTACCTCCCTTCCTCCCTTTTTTATCCTCCTTCCCCTATCTTCTTCCCTCCCTTTCTCAGTATTCTTCCTTCTCCCTGTCTCCCTCTTCTCTCTCCTTCTCCCTTCTTCCTTCTCCCTCCTTCCTTCATTTCCTATCTTTCCTTCCTTTCAATATTTTTCCTCCCTCCCTTCTTCTCTCCCTCACTCCCTTCTTCCTCCTGCTCACCCTCCCTTCTCTCCCTTCTTTCTTCTCTCCCCCTTTCCTCCCTTCTTCCCTCCCTCATTAAGATTTCCCTCCCCAAGGCTTGGAAGAAAAATATTTTGCTGTATTAATGGAAATTTAGAGAGAGAGAGAGAGAGAGAGAGAGAGAGAGAGAGAGAGAGAGAGAGAGAGATTATTTTTGGGGTGGTTTAGTGTGTCTATTAGTCCCCTTCCACCCTTTCTCTTCTTCTCTCTCTGGATTAAACTTGGAATGAGACAGATCAAGTTAGAGTACGAGAGAGAGAGAGAGAGAGAGAGAGAGAGAGAGAGAGAGAGAGAGAGAGAGAGAGAGACGATTCCTCTTACCCATAAATGATCCGCCTTTCCTCCTCCTCCTCCTCCTCCTCCTCCTCCTTCTCTAGGCCTACCAGATTAATATATCTGATATTCTTAAGTTCACGCATCAATAGTAGTAGTAGTAGTAGTAGTAGTAGTAGTAGTAGGAGTCAGTCAGCCAGTCAGTCAGTCAGTCAGTCAGTCGGTCGGTCATCACTAGAGACAAAAAAAAAAAAAAAAAACTTAAACAATCACCACCACAAACAACAACAAACAAACAAACAAACAAACACCACAACAACACCACCAACACCAACACAAACAACACCAGGTAACAAACACACCACCACCACCACCACCACCAGGTATGTAAGCAAGGTATTAGCGAGGGTTGCCCAGGTTAATTGGAGAAAAAACACAGGTAAGGCCAGACGACTCACCTGCTAGTGGGTCCAGGACAGGTGAGGGAAGGAGGAGGAAGGGAGGAGGAAGAGATGGAAGGAGAGAAGAGGAAATGTGAGGAGGAGGGAGAATAGAGGAAGGGAGATGGAAGGAGGAATTGTAAGAAAGGATGGAAAGGGTGGATGAATGAAAGGAATAGAGAGAGAAGAAAGAAGTGGATGGAAGGGGAGAGAGGAGGGAGGAAGGGAGAAGGAAGGGAGGAAAAGGTGGATGAAAGAGAGGAAAAGAGAGAAGAGAAAGGAAGGAATAAATAAAGAGAGAGAGAGAGAGAGAGAGAGAGAGAGAGAGAGAGAGAGAGAGAGAGAGAGAGAGAGAGAGAGAGAAGAAAGGGTGAGGAAGGGAGGAAAAGGTTGATAAATGAAAGAAATAGAGAGAAAAGAAAGGAAGGAGGGAGAATAGAGGAAGGGAGATGGAAGGAGAAAAAGTAAGGAAGGGTGAAGAGAATAAATGAATGAGAAAAGAAGGAAGGGGGAGGAAAGAAGGAAGGGAGAGGAAAGAAAGAAAGAAAACAAAGGAAATGGATAAAAGGGTGAACTGGGACGGAGGGAAAAAGGGAAAAGAAAGGGGTGGATGAGAGAGATGGGGAAAGGAAGGGAGGGAAGGGAAGGGAGAAAGAAACGGGGGAAGGAAAGGAAGGAGAAGAAAACGAAGGAGGGAATGAAGGAATTGATAAAAGGGAGAGATGGATGATATGTAGGAAAGAAAGAGAAGGAGAGAACGGAAGGAGAGACGGAAGGAGAGAAGAAAAGAAGGAAGGAAGGGAGAGAATGAGATAGGAAAGAAGGGAGATATGGAGAAAGGAAGGGAGAAAAGAGAAAGGAAGGAAGGAAGGAAGGAAGAAAGAGATATGAAAGAAGGAAGGAGAAATAAAAGAAGGAAAAAATGAAGAGAAAAGGAAGGGAGAGAAGGAAGGAAGGAAAAAAAAAAAGATAGGTTAAAAAAGGAAGAGACAAAGGAAGGAAAAGAGGAAGAAGGAAGAAAAAGTAAAGAAAGAGGGATAGAAAGCAAATAGAGGAGAAGAAGAGGGGGAAGAGAAGGAAGAGGAGGAGGAGGAGGAGGAGGAAGATAAATAACACTGGTGAAGGGGAAGGGGAGGAGGAGGGATCATTGAAGGTTAGGAAGAAAAAAAGAGGAAGGGTGAAGAAAGGGGAGGAGGAGGAGGAGGAGGAGGAAGAAGAGGAGGAGGAGGAGGATAAATCTAGGAATATATGCATGTTAAGTCAGAAGGGAGGAGGAAGAAAGAAAGAAG
Source organism: Eriocheir sinensis (assembly GCF_024679095.1). Taxonomy (NCBI): domain Eukaryota; kingdom Metazoa; phylum Arthropoda; class Malacostraca; order Decapoda; family Varunidae; genus Eriocheir; species Eriocheir sinensis. The sequence goes on along the minus strand of NC_066561.1, from coordinate 4,452,331 downwards.
AGGAGGAGGAGGAGGAGGAAGAAGAAGAGGAAGATAAGGAGGAGGAGGAGGAGGAGGAGGTAAAAGCGTAAATGAAGAGGAGGAGGAGGAGGAGGAGGAGGGAGGAAAGAAGTGTTGGGTAAGAAGGAACAAAGGAAAGGGTGATTGAGGGAGGGAGGGAGGAAGGGAGAGAAGGGAGGGAGGGAGGGAGGAAGGGAGAGAAGGGAGGGAGGGAGGGAACAAATAGGTGTGTGACGAGGGAGGGAGGGAGGGAAGGGAGAGAAAGAGGGAGGGAGGAAGGGAAGGGGAGGAAAGGGCAATCCGATGACCAAGGGAGGATAGAAGGAAGGAGGAGGAAGGGAGGGAAGGAAGAATGAAGGATGAGGAGGAGGAAGGAAGTAGATAAACAGGAGAAGAGAAGAAGAGGGAGAGAAAGAAAAGTGAAAGGGAGATGGATAAAAAGGGAGAAGAAAAGTTATTAATAGAAGAGAAAGAAGGAAAAAAAGGGAGAATAAAATGAAAAGAAATAAAAAGGGAGAGGAGGAGGAGGAGGAGGAAGAAGAGAAGATGAAGGACGATAAAGAGAGAGAGAAGAGGAAGAAGAAAAAGAAGAAGAGGAGGAGGAGGAGAAGAAAGAGAAAGAGAAAAAAAGAAGAGAAATAGAAGAAAAGAGAAATTAAAAGCAATAGAGAAGAAGAGGAGGAGGAGGAGGAAGAGGAGGGGGAAGAGGAGGAGGAGGAGGTCGTTGAGTAATTACACGACACGATTCATGAGTCTTCACCGCTATTGACTCCTCCTCCTCCTCCTCCTCGTCCTCCTCCTCCTCCTCCTCCTCCTCCTCCTCCTCCTCCTCCTTGGTCATTTCTTCCTCCTCGTCCTTCTCCTCCTCACTCGTTTACTTTCGTCCTGCGTCTCCTCCTCCTCAATCTCCCCTCCTCCTCCTCCTCCTCCTCCTCCTCCTCCTGCTTCATTTGCTCCTCCTCCTCCTCCTCCTCCTCCTCACTCGTTTACTTTCGTCCTGCGTCTCCTCCTCCTCAATCTCCCCTCCTCCTCCTCCTCCTCTTCTTCCTCCTTATTCTCCCTGGTCATTCCTTCCTCCTCCTCTTCCTCTTCCTCCTCCATTTCTCTTCCTTATTAATTTACTCTTCTTCTCCTCCTCTTCCTCCTTAGATATTCCCCTACCTTCTTTCCTCCGCCATGTTCTCTCCACTCCTCCTCCTCCTCCTCCTCCTCCTCCTCCTCCTCCTCCCCCCATTGACTCATTCCTCTTTCTCCCCACTCACCCATTCCTCTCCCCTTCAATCAATCATACCTCCTCCTCCTCCTCCTCCTCCTCCTCCTCCTCCTCCTTCTTCAAATGATTTCCCTCCCTTCCACCTTCGCACCCTCATTCCTCCTCCACTCCTCTTCTTTGTGGAGGAGGAGGAGGAGGAGGAGGAGGGAATCGAACGAGGGTGAGTCGATCCATTGACCACTATAATTCTTCCTCCTCCTCCTCCTCTTCTTCCTCCTCCTCCTCTTTTTCTTCCTTACGTGTCTTAGAAGCAAGGAAGGGAAGAAAGTGTCCCCCCCCCCTCTCTCTCTCTCTCTCTCTCTCTCTCTCTTAATTGTTTTGTTAGAGTGTGTTGTTGTTTGAGAGAGAGAGAGAGAGAGAGAGAGAGAGAGAGAGAGAGAGAGAGAGAGAGAGAGAGAGAGAGAGAGTAATAGGAAATGAAGATGATAAGAAAGAGGAAGAAGGAAGGAAGGAGGAGGAGGAGGAGGAGGATAAAAATGTGAAGTAAAAATGTCAGGAAGAGGAGGAGGAGGAGGAAGGAAGGAGAGATAAAAGAGAGGAAGGAGGAAGAGGAAGGAGATGGTGATGGGAAATGAAGATGATGAGGAAGAGGAAGGAAGGAGGAAGAGGAGGGGGAAAAAACGGAGGGTTAAAAGGAGGAGGAGGAGGAGGAAGAGGAGGAGGAGGAGATGAAGTTGTTTATGTTTACTAGTGAGAGGAGGGAACTTTTTTTTCCTCCATTCCTTTTCCTCCACCTGTCTCCTTCTCTTCCTCCATCTCTCTTCCTCCCTTCCTTCCTCCTTTTTTTCCTCCATTCCTCTCTCCACCTGTCTCCTCTTCCTTCCTCCATCTCTCTTCCTCCCTTCCTTCCTTCTTTTCTTCCTTCATTCCTCTCTCCACCTGTCTCCTTCTCTACCTCCCTCCATCTCTCTTCCTCTCTTCCTTCTCTTCTTCCCTCATTCCTCTCTCCACCTGTCTCCTTCTCTTCCTTCCTCTATCTCTCTTCCTCCCTTCCTTCCTTCTCTTCTTCCCTCATTCCTCTCTCCACCTGTCTCCTTCTCTACCTCCCTCCATCTCTCTTCCTCCCTTCCTTCCTTCTTTTCTTCCTCCATTCCTCTCTCTTCCCTTCCATATTCCATCATTCCTCCTCTTCCTCCTTCTTTTTTCCCTCCTTTTCTCCCTTAATTCCTCCTCCCCTTCCTCCCTTCTTCCAATGCTCTTCCTCTTCCTTTCTTCCTCCTCCTTTCCCTTCCTCCTTTCTTCCTTCCTTCATTTCCTTTTTCCTTGTCTCAATATTTTACTTCTTATTTCTTCTTCTTCTTCTTCTTCTTCTTGTCCTTTGTTTTCTTTATTCTTCTTGTTTTTCTCCTCCTCCTCCTCCTCCTCCTCCTCCTCCTCCTTATTTATCTTCTATACTCTCAGATAATTAAATGTGTGTGTGTGTGTGTGTGTGTGTGTGTGTGTGTGTGTGTGTGTGTGTGTGTGTGTGTGTGTGTGTGTGTGTGTGTGTTTGGAAAGATAATCCACGTCAGATATACACTTTTACAGTTTCTCTCTCTCTCTCTCTCTCTCTCTCTCTCTCTCTCTCTGACCTGACCTCTCAAACACGCATGGTCATCTGTTTACTGTTGATAACCTTGTCTGTCTGTCTGTTTGTCTCTGTGTGTTTGTCTGTGTGTGTGTGTGTGTGTGTGTGTGTGTGTGTTACTGATAGGGTGGGTTTGGCTTGTGTAATGGACCCTTCTCTCTCTCTCTCTCTCTCTCTCTCTCTCTCTCTCTCTCTCTCTCTCTCTCTCTCTCTCTCTCTCTCTCTCTCTCTCTCTCTTCCTTAGTGGGTGGAGGGAAGAGGAGGTGGAGGGAGGAGGAGGGAGGAGGAGGTGGAGGGAGGAGGAGGTGGAGGGAGGAGGAGGTGGTAAGGGAGAGATTCTTGGTAAAGGGTTAAGAGGTGAGAGAGAGAGAGAGAGAGAGAGAGAGAGAGAGAGAGAGAGAGAGAGAGAGAGAGAGAGAGAGAGAGAGAGAGAATGAAACGATGATCCCACACACCAAGGTCATGTTTTTCTCTCTCTCTCTCTCTCTCTCTCTCTCTCTCTCTAAAATATTACTTTAATCTCTTCTCTTCTCCACTCCCTTCTTCCTCCTCCTCCTCCTCCTCCTCCTCCTCTTCCTCCCCCGTGTGACCTCATCCTCTTCGTCGTGATCCCAGGGTCAAAGAAGGTCAGGTGGGACTCTCTCTCTCTCTCTCTCTCTCTCTCGCACGCCGCACTGACCCACCCCCAGCAGAGAGAGAGAGAGAGAGAGAGAGAGAGAGAGAGAGAGAGAGAGAGAGAGAGAGAGAGAGAGAGAGAGAGAGAGAGAGAGAGAGAGTTACCTGTTGATTAAGTGGAGCAGCAGGAGGTGTGGTGTGGGTGGGAATGGGTGTGGAGGGACTTACATAGATTCAAACAGGTTGCCATAGATTCACGCAGACCCTGAGACCACGTGGAGGGAGGAGGTGGCGGCCGAGTTAGTGTTCTTGGTTTTAAATTAGAACATAACAAGACCATGGGAAGATAAGCACATAAGAACATTAGCAATATGAACAGTTTGAGTACTTAGTTAGAACATAATAAAACAGTTAGTGAAATTATTTTGTGGGGTTTAAATAAGAACATAACACTAGATGAACATAAGAACAGTAGTAATGTGAACAGAAAGAATAGAAGAACTTAGAACATTGGAAGAACATTAGAACAGTGAGTCAGTTTGTTAGTTAGTGGGGTTTAAATAAGAACATAAGAACATTAGAAGAACATAAGAACACTAGTAATATGAACAGACAGAATACAAGAACTTAGAACATTGGAAGAACATTAGAACAGTGAGTCAGTTTGTTAGTTAGTGGGGTTTAAATAAGAACATAACATTAGAAGAACATAAGAACACTAGTAATATGAACAGAAAGAATACAAGAACTTAGAACATTGGAAGAACATTAGAACAGTGAGTCACTTTGTTAGTTTGTGGGGTTTAAATAAGAACATAAGAATACTAGAAGAACATAAGAACACTAGTAATATGAACAGATTGAATAGAAGAACTTAGAACATTGGAAGAACATTAGAACAGTGAGTCAGTTTGTTAGTTAGTGGTGTTTAAATAAGAACATAAGAACACTAGAAGAACATAAGAACACTAGTAATATGAACAGAAAGAATAGAAGAACTTAGAACATTGGAAGAACATTAGAACAGTGAGTCAGTTTGTTTGTTAGTGGGGTTTAAATAAGAACATAACACTAGAAGAACACAAGAACATTAGTAATATAAACAGATATCATACAAGAACTTAAAACATAGGAAGAACAGAGGTTAGTTTAGTTAGTGGGGTTTAAATAAGAACAGAAGAACATAAGGACAGTTAGCTTGCTGGTTTATGTGGTTTAAATAATAACATAACATAATAACATAGCAATAACGTAAAGAACAGTTATTTAGTTTGTTAAGAGCTTGTTCCAGTACCGCAGAAGTCAGAGAGAGAGAGAGAGAGTGGCGCCATGGGTGTGTGGTAATGATGGCGGGGATGATAATGGTGATGATAGTGGTGATATAGAGGAAGAGGAGGTGGAGGAGGTGGAGGAGATGGAGATTGAAGTGAAGGAAGTGTAGCTAGGAGGAGGAGGAAGTGGAGGAGGTTGAGAAGTTAGTGGAAGAGGAGGAGGAGGAGGAGGTGGAAGCGAAGGAAGTTTAGCGAGGAGGAGGAATTGCTGGAGGTTGTGAAGTTAGTGGAGGAAGAAGAAGAAGAGGAGGAGGAGGAGGAGGTGTGCCATCACGTCCACCCACAACAGTTGGTGGAGAGGAACGGTGGTGGTGGTGGTGGTGGTGGTGGAGTTACTGTCTCCACCACCACCAAGACTAGAAAGTTACTCCTCTTCACCACCACCTCCACCACTCCTCCTCCTCCTCCTCTTCCTCCTCCTCATCCGCATTCCACTATAGTTAAAAAGACTGAACATTCCACAAAATTCGCCCCAGACACGTTTTTATTATTATTATTATTATTATTATTATTATTATTATTATTATTATTAGTATTAGTAGTAGTATTAGTAGTAGTAGTGGTAGTAGCAGAGAGAGAGAGAGAGAGAGAGAGAGAGAGAATAAAGAGTAATTTCCCTTCACGACTTAAAACCTACGAGTGTGACGGAGTGGAGGGAAAACAGCTGGTGAAGGAGGAGGAGGAGGAGGAGGAGGAGGAAGAAGAAGAGGAGGAGGAGGAGGAAGAATATGGGACACGAAACGGCGGACTGTAAACGAACTGTAAGATTGACTGACTGACTGTCCAAGATGTGTGTGTGTGTGTGTGTGTGTGTGTGTGTGTGTGTAAGAGATAAGAGGTACATGTAAGTCAGTCTCTCTCTCTCTCTCTCTCTCTCTCTCTCTCTCTCTCTCTGCTACAACAACTACTACTACTACTACTACTACTACTACTACTACTACTAACACTAACACATACACCTTGATTTCCCTCTTCTAACACTAACGCCACAAAACTCTCAGGTACGTACGTCAGACCCTAATTAAGCCCTCAGGTAAGACCCGTAGGTGAACTAGGTAGCCCCCCCAAGCCCCCCATGCGCCCCCTTGTCCCCCCCCCCTCCAATCAACGCCCCCAGGTATCCCCCAGGTAAGGCAGACCCCGCCCCGGAACTGACGTCTTACCTGGACTTGATGAGGCAGGCAGGTAGACTTTCAAGGAGGAGGAGGAGGAGGAGGAGGAGGAGGAGGAGGCGCAGATGGTGATGCTGTCATGCTAATCATTTCTCTTGTTCTTCCTCCAAGTATTTTAATCTATTGAGGAGGAGGAGGAGGAGGAGGAGGAGGAGGAGGAGAGCAAAACAGGAGATAATTGAATCACTGATCACAACACTTCATTACGCATACTGAGAGAGAGAGAGAGAGAGAGAGAGAGAGAGAGAGAGAGAGAGAGAGAAGACAGGATGTGCAAGAAAGAGGAAGAGGAGGTGTTGGAGGAAGAGGAGGATAAAAAAAGGCAGTTCCATCAGCTTTGGAACGTTGGAAATAGGAACAGATGGAGAGGAGGAGGAGGAGGAGGAAGTGCTGATGGAGGTGGAGGAAGTGGAGGAGGAGTAAGAGGAGGAAGTGGGGGGGAGGGGAAAGAAGGGGGAGGGGGGAGAAGAGGAATAAAAAGTAGCATAAGACTGATAGAAAACGATAAGAAGAACAATAAGATGATGATGATGATGATGATGGAGAAGAAGAAGAGGAGAGAAGAGAAAGAAGAGAAGGAATAGCGGAGTGAAGAAGAATAAGGAAAAGAAAAGAGGAAAAGAAAGAAGAGAGAAAAGAAACAGAGGAAGAGCAAGGTTAGGAAAAATAACCGTTAAAACAACACAAACAACGGTAAAACAACAGTAGGAAGGAAAACAAGAAACGCGAGAATAAGAAACAGGAAACAACAGACGAAGAAGAAGAAGGAAGTGCAGATAGATAAACAAAAAGAAGAATAGGAGGAAGAGGAGGAGGAAGGAGAGAACTAGAACAACAACAACAACAACAACAACAAAAGAAGCATAGAGAACCAGTAACATTGAATAACAGACAAACAAACAAACAACAACAGAACAACGGAGACAAGAAACACAAATAATAAGAAAACAAAACAAGAAAATCAAGTGAAAGAGAAGAAGAACAGAAGGAATAACTAATCAAAACAACACAAAACCAGGAAATAAAACTCAAACAAAAAAGACAAACCCCCCCCAAAAAAGTGGAATAAATATCACCAAAAAACAAACTTCTAAATAATAACAAGAACAGAAACTAGGAAAAAAACGAAGAAAAGTGCAATAGAAACCAACATACACAAATTATAATAAAACGTAATAAAACAATAACAAAACAAAAAACATTAATAACCAGTATGAAAAGTAAGAACTGAAAACAAAAAAACAAACTTAAGAAAACCGATCATCAACACCAGAAGGAGGATACCAAGATCAAAACAAAACTGTGATTAAACCAGAATGAAACGGCAAAAAAACAAAAAAAAACAAAAAGAATTCAACTGTAAGGCCGAGTCGACACAATACGGCTCGGTTCGGTTGAAAAAGTTTGGAACAAGTTGAAGTTTTGGGTTGAACTCGTGATGACTGGTGGTTGAATTGCGGTAGGCTGGTAGAGGGATGTTGGTCGAATGATTGTGTGGTGGTTAGACCCTGGTAGATTGTGGTGGACTGGGTAAAAAAAACAACCTTCAACACGGCTGGGTTCGGGTGGCGGCGCCGTGTTGCAGAGTGGCGGCGGCGCGGCGTTGTGCGGGCCGGGCCGTTCGCTGGTTCCTTCCTGGGCGGTTCATTCACCCCGAGACGCAGCGGCAACAGCGACCTTCACCGCGAGACCCTATTGGCGAGAACAGGAGGAAGCGAAGGAGAGAGAGAGAGGGGGTGGATTGGGGGCTTAAGGAAAGTGGTTTGTGTTATGTTGTTTTCGTTATTTGAGAGAGAGAGAGAGAGAGAGAGATGGGGGGTTAAGGAAAGAAGTGGTTTATGTTATGTTTTTTTCGTTATTTGAGAGAGAGAGAGAGAGAGAGAGAGAGAGAGAGAGAGAGAGAGATTTTGTTGATTATATTGTTTTTTATTGTTTGAGAGAGAGAGGCCAGGTAATCTTTCTCTTGTCAGCGTTAATTAGTAGCGTTTCACATGTGAGCATCGGAAAGGTAGATTACTAGAGAGAGAGAGAGAGAGAGAGAGAGAGAGAGAGAGAGAGAGAGAGAAAGGGGTAAATATCCGTGAAATCATTACCATTACCTTTATTTATTTTTATATTTTTTTTGTTATTATTCTAGTAACTTTTTTTTTCATAGTTTTACATCTGTGTATGTGTGTGTGTGTGTGTGTGTGTATGTGTGTGTGTGTGTGTGTGTGTGTGTGTAAAAAGTTTCTTCTAGATAGTTCTCTCTCTCTCTCTCTCTCTCTCTCTCTCAAACAATAAAAAAAAACAATATAATCACAACAAATTCACCCCTCTCTCTCTCTCTCTCTCTCTCTCTCTCTCTCTCTCTCAAACTAAAAAAACAAAATAAACACAAAAAAAACAAATCTCTCTCTCTCTCTCTCTCTCTCTCTCTCTCTCTCTCTCCTACTTTCGGCTGGTCCTTGAGGCAGTCATGAGAAGCAGTTCCCTTACCCTTGGGGGAGGCTCGCGGTGGAGAAGGAGGAGGAGGAGGAGGAGGAAGACGAGGAGGTGGTGGTGGTGGTGGTGGTGGAGCACGCGGTCTTCTCTAGTGTCAATGACCTCCCCTTCCTCCTCCTCCTCCTCCTCTTAAACTTGTCTTGCATGAAACCACGTCAAGATGGGTGACGATTAGACCCCCCCCTCCCCCCCAACAATCACCCCCATAACCCCACCTCTCAGAACTCCAATATCACCCCAAAATCATAACCTCCCCATGCAGTTTCCCCACAACCTCCCCATTTCACCAAACCCCCCTTTCCACAACCCCCCAAATCACCCCCACACAATCGTCCCCACCCCCTTTATCTCCCCCCTCCCACAATCACCTCCCCACCAACCCCAACTATCCACCCCTCTCCCTATCCTTCCACAACCTCTTCCCCCCCCTTCCCCCCTCAACCCTTACACTAAAAACCTCTTCATTCACTGGTGTTGATGGTGGTGATGGTGGTGGTGGTGATGGTGGTGGTGATGATGGTGGTGGTGATGATGGTGGTAGTGGTGGTGATGATAATGGTGTTACGTTACTGATGTTTGTTGTGACGATAGGGGGG
>NC_066561.1:4430793-4433293 GCF_024679095.1 Eriocheir sinensis | reverse complement strand
GGGGAGGAAAGGGGGGAGGAGAAGGAGACACGCCCTCGCCCTTCCTCCCATTGATCTCCACGCCCACAGGAGGAGGAGGAGGAGGAGCAAGAAATTTTGGCTTTAAATCAAGAACGTCTGAGAGAGAGAGAGAGAGAGAGAGAGAGAGAGAGAGAGACAGGATACCTCTTTTGGAACTGAGATAGAGAGAGAGAGAGAAGATGGAGGAGGGAGAGGACGAAGAAGGAAGAGACGAAGAGGGAAGAAGGAGGAGGAGGAGGAGGGAGGCCTAGCGAGTACCTCCAGACAGACTCGAAGAAGAAGAAGAGGAGGAGGAGGAGGAGGAGGAGGAGAGAAGCCGCAGTATTGACCAAGCCCGTCCCCTCCTCCTCCTCCTCCTCTTCCTCCACCTCCCTCTTCCCTCTCTTCCCCCCACCAAATTAGAGAATGGGAGAGTAGGGGAAAAGAAGGGGAGGAGGAGGTTGTGGTTAGGAAATAGTAGTAGTAGTAGTAGTAGTTGTTGTAGTAGTAGTAGTAGTAGTAGTAGTAATAGTTGTAGTACCTAGTGGTGGTAGTATTAGTATTAGTCGAAGTAACAGTAGTGGTAGTATTAGTAGTAGAGGTAGTAGTAGTAGTAGTAGTAGTAGACCAAAGTAAAAAATAATGAAATAGAAGCAAACAAGATTACACACACACACACACACACACACACACACACACACACACACACACACAGGAATAGCTTTGTTTTGCTCCCACTGAAGAGACTTGAGTGGAGGAGGGAGAGAAAGAGGAGGAGGAGGAGGAGGAGGAAGGGAGAGTAAAAGGGGAGAGAAGACTGAATGAGGCTGGAATGAATTAGAATGGAGAGAGAGAGAGAGAGAGAGAGAGAGAGAGAGAGAGAGAGAGAGAGGACAATATAATCTCAAGAGGAGTAGCGAGAAGGATTAAAATGAAAGAGCAAAATAAAACAAAAATAAATAATAATAATAATAATAATAATAATAATAGATTCAGAAATAAATATAAATAGCAATTAAAATAGATAGGCTAAAAATTCTACTCGCAGGGAGGAGGAGGAAGAGGAGGAGGAGGAAGGGAGGGGAAACGTGTATTAGTAGTCAGAGGGAAGGGAAGGGAGGGGAAGAGGAGGAGGAGGAGGAAGGGGAAGGGAGGTGGTAATGGAGGAGAGAGGGAGAGGGCAAGTGAGGGGAAGGGGGGGGAGGGGGAGGAGGGGTGTAAGGGTACAAATGTTAAAGGGGGAAGGTGAAGAGCAGGTGGAGGAGGAGGAGGAGGAGGAGGAGGAGAGGGAATTGTATGTGAGTATGTGTGTGTGTGTGTGAGAGAGAGAGAGAGAGAGAGGAAGGGAGGAAATAAGGAAAGTCGAAGAAGTTGAGCCTGCAGGGAGGAGGAAGAGGAGGAGGAGGAGGAGGAGGAGGAGGAGGAGGAAGAAGAAGAGGAGGTGGGGAAAAGTGTGTGAAGAACGTGAGAAAAGGAAGAAAATGCGTAGAAAGTGACCTAAAAATGAAGGAATGAAGGAAGGAAGGAAGGAAGAAGAAGAAGAAGAAAACCTATTATTAGCATTCCTCTTCTTTCTCCTTTTCTTTTTTTCTTCATTTTCTTTTTCTTCTTCCTACTCTTTTTGTTTTTGTTGTTTTGCATTTCCTTCTTTAATTTCTTCTATTTCTTCTTCTTCTTCTTTTACTTTTTCTTCTTCCTATTCTTATTGTTTTTGTTATTTTGCATTTCCTTTTATTTCTTCTTCTTCTTCTTCTTCTTCATGTTTCTAAGTCCAAAAAAAAAAAAAATATATAGCATGAAATAAATATATGTAAAGAAAATGAAGAGGAGGAAGATAGAGGAGGAGGAGGAGGAGGTAAAAGGATATGAAGTAAGAGAGAATGAAAGATGAGTAAGGAATGACTGTGTGTGTGTGTGTGTGTGTGTGTGTGTGTGTGTGTGTGTGTGTGTGTAATCCTAGACAGACCAAAAAAAATAACAAGTATGCGTATTCTCCTCCTCCTCCTCCTCCTCCTCTCCTCCTCGTCCGCCTCCTCCTCCACAATAGCTTAAGTGGGGGGGAAGGGGGGGGGAGGGTTGACGGGGGCAGTTTAGCTTCAATTGACATGTTACGAACTGGTATGGAGGAGGAGGAGGAGGAGGAGAAGGAGGAGGAGGAGGAGGGGGAGGAGAGAGGAGGAGGAGGAGAAGGGTAGGGCATTTGATACAGTAAGAGATATATAGGAGGAGGAGGAGGAGGAGGAGGAGGAGGAGGAGGAGGAGTTAAATTGTTGTTGTTATTCCTCACTTCCATCAGACCTACGTGAGAGAGAGAGAGAGAGAGAGAGAGAGAGAGAGAGAGAGAGAGAGAGATGGCTTTATTTTTATCTCAATGTGTCACCGTCAATTTACTACATGGCTCTGTACAGCTCTATTCTCTCTCTCTCTCTTTATTTTTATCTTCGTATTTCAAGGATAAGAAGAAGGACGAGGAGGAGGAGGAGGAGGAGGAGGAGGAGGA
>NC_066561.1:4423293-4428293 GCF_024679095.1 Eriocheir sinensis | reverse complement strand
CTTCTTTTCTTGCTTTTAAAACGGGACACACACACACACACACACACACACACACACACACACACACACACACACACACACACACACACACACACACGAGGGTACAGTGTTGGCAAAGGTACACATAGTCGCCCTTTAAAGGAGGAGGAGGAGGAGGAGGTGAAGAGGGAGAGAATGAAGAGGAGGAAGAAAGTTGAGTGGAAAGAAGAGGTGGAGGAGGAGGAAGAGGAAGAGGAGGTGGTTGGTTGAGAGAGAAGAGGCGAGGAGGAGGAGGAGGAAGTGAAAAGAGAGGAGAGAAGAATGTGAGGTGAGATGGAAGGAAGAAGAATGAATAGAGGAAGAAGGAAAACGATTAAAGGAGAGGATAGGTAAGAAGAGAAGAAAGAGAACATAACATAACATAAAAACGTAAGGAGTCTGCAAGAGCCCTTCATCCATTTATAGACTTCGATCAAATCTCCTCGCAACCTTCGCCTTTCTTGAGAGTGTAGATTTAAATGCTTCATCCTGTCTTCACGAGGCAAGTTTCTCACCCCCTGAATCATCTTTGTCATCTCCTCTGTACAGATTCTAACACCTTGATATCCATTCTATAATAGGGGGACCAGAACTGAACTGCATAGTCGAGATAAGGTCTAACTAGTGCTAAGTAAAGTTTGAGGATGACTTCAGCGCTCCTATTGCTTACGCTCCTTGAGATGAAACCATGCACTCTGTTTGCCCGCACACACACACACATCTGACCCTATCTCCTCCTCTTCCTCCCTCTCTTCTTCTTCTTCTCCCTCTTCTTAACCTTCCCTCAACCTCAACAAATACACACGTGACCCCAGAACTGACCTCCTCCCTCCCTCTCCCGAATGCATTGAGCCCTAGGACGGAGGTCAGCGCTCACTAGGACTCCAAAGTCTCTCTCGCGCCCAGACCTGCTTAGAGGAGTGTCATTTAAGGAGTAATTGTGTAAGGGGTTATTCCTACCTACTCAAAATGCTACACTTCCCGACATTGAATTCCATCTGCCACTTCCCCGCCCAATCATGTAGTCTGTCAAGCTCATCCTGGAGAACGGTAGCGTCCCTGTCTGATTGGATTCCTCTACCGATCTTGGTGTCATCTGCGAACTTACTGACATCACTACTAATTCCTGTGTCCAAGTCATTGATGAAAGGAAAGGAAGAGGAAAATGAGGTAGGAAAAGGGAAATGGGGAAGATGGAGGGTAAAAGGTTAGGAGGAGGAGGAGGAGGAGGAGGAGGAGGAGGAGGAGATTATCACACCTGCCCACGGAATATCAAGGTGCCAAGGGTGCCACCTGATGACGTCACTTCCGCTTCGTCCAGGTGTGAGTGTGCCAATAAGGTGACAGGTGTGCGTGCGCGCGTGTGTGTGTGTGTGTGTGTGTGTGTGTGTGTGTGTGTGTGTCTGGGTATGAGAGAGAGAGAGAGAGAGAGAGAGAGACAAAACACATCCTCCTCGCTTCCTCCCTCCCTTTCCTCCCCTCCTCTTCCCTCCCTTTAAAACACCTCCTTCCCTCCTTCTCCTCTTTCCTCCTCCTTCCCTTCTCCTCCTTCCTCTCCTCCTCCCTTCCCTCCCTTTAAAACATTCAATTTACTCCTCCTTTTAAAGTTTGTTTGTCTTTCATTTTCTCTGCGGATATTTTTTTTTTTTTTTTGCCACCCGTAAACCGCATCAACTCTTATCCTCCTCCTCCTCTTCCTCTTCCTCCATCTCCTTTATTTTTTTCTTCATTTTATTTTTCTCATTTTTTCCTCTTTTCCTTTTTTTCTTTATTCCTTTCCTCTTTCCCTTCCTTTCCTCATTTTTCTGTCTTTTTCTTCACATTCTTTCCTTCCCTTCCCTTCACCTCTTCCCAACACTTCTCATTCTCGTCCCCTTCTCTTCCTTTCCCTTATCCTCCCTTCCTTTCCCTTCCCTTCCTTTCCCTTATCCTCCCTTCCTTTCCCTTCCCTTCCTTTCCCTTATCCTCCCTTCCTTTCCCTTCCCTTCCTTTCCCTTTCCTCTCTTTCGTAACTTACCTTTCTTTCTCTTCCTTTCCTCTTCCTTCCTCTTCCCTTCCCTTCCTTTCCTATTCCTTCCTCTTCCCTTCCCTTCCTTTCCTCTTCCTTCCTCTTCCCCTTCCCTTCCTTTCCTTTCTTCCTTTCCCTTCCCTGTCTTTCGTATACCTTACCTTTCGTTCTCTTTATATTTTGTCCCCTCCCTTCCCTTCCTTTCCTTTTCCTTCCTTTCCCTTCTTCCTTTCCCTTCCCTGTCTTTCGTATACCTTACCTTTCATTCTCTTCCTTATTTATTTTCCCCTCCCTTCCCTTCCTCTTCTTTCCATACCCTTTCCTCTTCCTTCCTCTTCCTTTCCCTTCCGTTCCTCTCCCTTCCCTTCCTTTCCCTTCCCTTCCCTTCCTTTCCCTTTCTGCATCCCTTCCTCCTCACTTCCCTTCCTTTTTTCCTTCCTATTCCCGTCCCTTCATTCTTCCCTTCTCTAATTCTGTTCCTCCTCCTCCTCCTCCTCCTCCTCCTCCTCCTCCGTGACGTCACCTCTTGGCACTAGTCCAGGTCTTTGGCATTTAAAGAGAAAATAAATAATAATAATAATAATAATAATAATAATAACAAATGTAATAATAATAATAATGATAAAATGTGTAGATGATTTTTTTTGTCATTATTAGAGAGAGAGAGAGAGAGAGAGAGAGAGAGAAACAAAGAATAATAAGAAGAGAAAGAAGGAAGAACTGTGGGATATTAAACGAGAGAGAGAGAGAGAGAGAGAGAGAGAGAGAGTTATGTAACCGAAGTGGGTGAAGAAAATATTATCTAAAAAAAGACAGGAAAAAAATGGAGGAGGAGGAGGAGGAGGAGGAGATAACGGGTGGAGGAAAGTGGAGGCTGGAGGAGTTTTTGTCTACATGTGGAGGAATGAATGGCTTTGAGTGGCTCTCCTCCTCCTCCTCCTCCTCCTCTTCCTCCTCCTCCTCCTCCTCTTCTCTCTTGTCCCCTCACCTCTTTGCTTTCACTCCTTCCTCCCCCTCTTCATCCGTCGAGAGAGAGAGAGAGAGAGAGAAGGGGGACTTGGAGCAGTGGGAACTATCTTTGTTTTAGACTCTCTCTCTCTCTCTCTCTCTCTCTCTCTCCACTGTAAGAGGGAAGGAGAAAGAAAGGGAGGGTGATGGAAGGGACGGGGAAGAGAGAGAGAGAGAGAGAGAGAGAGAATTTGGTCTATGGAATGTCAATCCTCTCTCTCTCTCTCTCTCCCTCATTTCCTTTCTCATTTTTTTAATCACCAACTTTTCCTCCCATTTTCCTCCTCCTCCTTCTCCTCTCCTCCTCCTCCTCTTTTCCTCCTCCCCTCCTCCTCCTCCTCTTGTCATCTACACCCTTCAAAAATCATTCCTCTTCCTCCAGTTCCTCCCTTCCTTCACATCTTCCCCTCCTCCTCCTCCTCCTCCTCCTCCTCCTCCTCCTCTTCCTCCTCCTCTCTTCTTAGTCTTCCTTGGTCTCCACATTAAGAACTTGGATTGACAGTGTATTAGGAAGAGGAGGAGGAGGAGGAGGAGGAGGATTTGAGGGGAAAACGTAGAGGAAGAGAGGAAGGGGATTGGTGTGGGAGGAGGTATTTTGAAGAGGAAGAGGAGGAGGAGGGCAGGTTTAAGTCTCACACAAAGGAAGGAGGCTGGAGGGAAAAGAGGGAGAGAGGGAGAGAAAAGGAGGGAGAACAGGGAGAAGGAAGAGGAAGGAAGAAGATAATAAATAGAAGAAAAGAGAAGGAAAAGAAAGGAAGATTGGAGAGATGAAATAGAAAGAAGGAAGGAAAAGAAGGAAAGGAAGATAAATGAATGAATAAAGAATTAGAAGGAAGAGAAAGAAAAAGAAGGGAAGAAAAGAATTGAGGAAGAAAATGGGAAGAGAAATAATGAAGAAAGGAAAATAATTGAGGAAGAAAGAAAAGGAAGAGAAGGAAATTAAGAAAAGAAAGAAAAAAGGAAGGAAAGAAGAGAATTAAGGAAGAAAGGAAAGGAAGAGGAAAAAATGAAGGGAAGAAAAAGAGAATGAAGGAAGAAAGAAGGAAAAGAAATACAAGAGAAGAAAATTGAGAAAAGAAAGAAAAGGAAAAGAAAAAAAGGGAAGGGAAGAAGAGAATTAAGGAAAAAAGGAAGGGAAGAAAAAGAGAATTAAGGAAAAAAGAAGGAAAAGAAAAAGAAGGAAGAAAGAAAAGGAGAAAATTATGAAAAGAAAGAAAAGGAAAAGAAAAAAGGGAAGGAAAGAAGGGAATTAAGCAAGAAAGGAAAGGAAGAGGAAAAAATGAAGGGAAGAAAAAGAGAATGAAGGAAGAAAGAAAAGGAAAAGAAATAGAAGGAAAAAAAAGAAAAGAGGAAGCAGAAAATGAGAGAAAGAAAAGTTTTAAATAAAATGAAAAAAAGAAATCATTTGGTATATAATTAAAGAAAAAACTTTCTAAACTACTTGTATATAATTCTCTCTCTCTCTCTCTCTCTCTCTCTCTCTCTCTCTCTCTCTCTCTCTCTCTCTCTCTCTCTCTCTCTCTCTCTCTCTCTTCATCATACATAATAATCCGTCTTCTTTTTTTATTAATCCTTATCGTATCTTCTTGTCTTCCTCCTTCTCCTCCTCCTCCTCCTCCTCCTCCTTTATCTTCTGTCCCCTTCCTCCTTTCACCTCCCTATTTTTAGCTTAGTCCTCATTCCTCCCCTCCTTTCTTCCTCTTCCTCCTCTTCTTTCTTCTTCCTCTTCCTTCCCTTATTCTCCTCCTCCTCCTCTTTTTTTTCATCCAACTGAGAAAGAGGAGGAGGAGGAGGAGGAGGAGGAGGAAGTGTAAGGGAGGATGAGGGTAGGAACTGATGAGGAGGGAAGGAGGAGATGAGGGCAACGGTTAGAGGAAGAGGAGGAGGAGGAAGAGGAAGAAGAGGGGAAGAGGATGAGGAAGAAGAGGGGAAGAAGGATGAATCAGACTGAATGGATGAGGGCAAG
>NC_066561.1:4387017-4389283 GCF_024679095.1 Eriocheir sinensis | reverse complement strand
TTTTCTTGATCTACTCCACCTTAACCTTTTATATAATTTGTTTTTGTTTTTTGTTTTATTTTTTACTGTTGTCCAATTTCTTTGTTCCATGTTCTTTCTTTACCTTTCCTGATTTTTCTTTTTCTTTTTTAATATTGTTTTTTTCGTTTTTAGTCATTTTCTTTTCTCCTTGTACCCAATTTTTTCTTTTCCAATTTTAGGTCCATATTTCTTCCATTTTTTCTGCATTTTCTTCCATTTTCTGCATTTTCTTCATTTCATTTCTTCCCATTTCTTCCCATTTTTACTTCCTTTTTCTTCCCATTTTCTTCCCATTTTTATCCATTTTCTTCCCCTTTTTCTCCATTTTCTTCCCATTTTCTCCATTTTCTTCCCATTTTTCTGCATTTTCTCCATTTCCTTCCCATTTTCTCCATTTTCTTCCCATTTTTCTGCATTTTCTTCCCATTTTCTCCATTTTCTTCCCATTTTTCTGCATTTTCTTCCCATTTTCTCCATTTTCTTCCCATTTTCTCCATTTTCTTCCCTTTTTCTCCATTTTCTTCCCATTTTCTTCCCATTTTCTGCATTTTCTTCCCATTTTCTCCATTTTCTTCCCGTTTTCTCCATTTTCTTCCCTTTTTTATCCATTTTCTTCCCTTTTTTATCCATTTTCTTCCCTTTTTTATCCATTTTCTTCCCTTTTTTATCCATTTTCTTCCCTTTTTTATCCATTTTCTTCCCTTTTTTATCCATTTTCTTCCCATTTTTATCAATTTCTTCATTTTCTTTTTATCCATTTCTTCCCTTTTATCCATTTTCTTCCTTTTTATCCATTTTCTTCCCTTTTATCCATTTTCTTCCTTTTTGTCATTTCTTCCCTTTTTATCCATTCCTTCTTCATTTCCATTTTCTTTCCTTTTTGTCATTTTCTTCATTTTATCCATATCCCATTTTATCCATTTTCTTCATATTTCCATTTTCTTCACGTTTATGTCCATTTTTTTCCTCCTTTTCTCCATTTTCTTTCCATTTTTATTCATTTACTTCCCATTTTTATCCATTTTCTTCATATTTCTCCATTTTCATCCCATTTTACCCATTTTTTCTCCATTTCCTTCTTTTCATTTTCTCCCTTGTTTTCTTTGTCCCGCTTTTCTCCTCACATTTTCTTCCATTTTTCTTCTTTTCGCTCCTCTTTTCTTTTATTATTCTATGTATTCCTGTTTTCCCATTTTCTTTTTTCCAGTTCTTTTCCCATTTTCTTTTTCACGGGTTTCCCATTTTCTTCACGTTTTCCATTTGCTTTTCCGTGTTTGTCTTGTAGCTTTTTTTTTTGTTTTTTTTCCTCCTTCGTTTGTTTTACGTCCTTGGCAGCGGCTGTGATTCTCTCTCTCTCTCTCTCTCTCTCTCTCTCTCTCTCTCTCTCTCTCTCTCTCTCTCTCTCTCTCTCTCTTATCTTTATTATTTCCTTCTTATTCTCCTCCTTCATCTTCTTTTCCTCCTTTCTTTCCTCCCCTTTAAATTTCTTCCTCCTTTTCTTCTTCCTTTTTCCTCCTCCTTGCAGTTCTTAATTTTCTTTTCCTTTTCCAACTCCTCCTTTTCCTCTTCCTTTTCCTCTTTCTCCATTTTCTCTTCCTTTTCCTCCTTTTTCTCTTCCTTTTCCTCCTCTTCCTTTTTCTCTTCCTTTTCCTCCTCCTCCTTTTTCTCTTCCTTTTCCTCCTTCTTTTTCTCGTATTCCTCCTCCTTTTCCTCCTCCTTTTTCTCTTCCTTTTCCTCCTCCTCCTTTTTCTCTTCCTTTTTCTCTTCCTTTTTCTCTTCCTTTTCCAACTCCTCCTTTTTCTCTTCCTTTTCCTCCTCCTCCTTTTTCTCTTCCTTTTCCTCCTCCTCCTTTTTCTCTTCCTTTTCCTCCTTCTCCTTTTTCTCTTCCTTTTCCTCCTCCTTTTTCTCTTCCTTTTCCTCCTCCTCCTTTTTCTCTTCCTTTTCCTCCTCCTCCTTTTTCTCTCCCTTTTTCTCCTCTTCCTTTTTCTCTTCCTTTTCCTCCTCTTCCTTTTTCTCTTCCTTTTCCTCCTCCTTTTCCTCCTCCTTTTTCTCCTTTTTCTCTTCCTTTTCCTCCGTATTCTTCGCTCTTTTCCTCCTATTATCCATTCTCATTTCCTCTTCCTTTTCCTCTTAGTTTTCCTCCAGCCCTCAATTTTTCTTCCCCTTTCCTCCTCTTTTTCCGTCCTTTTTCCTTTATTTCTTCCTTCCTGTTTTTTTTTTCTTTTCTAACTCTCCTCCTTTTCCT
>NC_066561.1:4374517-4382017 GCF_024679095.1 Eriocheir sinensis | reverse complement strand
AGATGATGGAGATAACAAGAAAAAAGAAAAGAAGAAAAAGAAGAAAAATATGAGAATTGATAAGAAAAGAACAAAGAACAAGAAATGGATCGCGAAAAATAAAAATAATAACAACAGGAAAAGAGTAAAAGGAAAAGTGAGAATTGATAAAAAGAACAAGAAAAC
The DNA here is from genome assembly GCF_024679095.1 of Eriocheir sinensis. Classification (NCBI taxonomy): domain Eukaryota; kingdom Metazoa; phylum Arthropoda; class Malacostraca; order Decapoda; family Varunidae; genus Eriocheir; species Eriocheir sinensis. The sequence goes on along the minus strand of NC_066561.1, from coordinate 4,381,852 downwards.
AACAACAACAACAATAAAAATACCACCACCACCTCCCTCTCCCCCTTCTCCTCCCCTCTTCTTCCTCCTCCTCTCCTTCCACTCTTCCCCTCCTCCCTTCTCTTCCCCTCCTCCTCTCCTTCCACTATTCCTCTCCTCCCTTCCCCTCCTCCTCCTCCTCCCTTCCCCTCCTCCCCTCCTCCTCCTCTTCTCCTTCCACTCTTCCCCTCCTGCCTTCCCCTCTTCCCCTCCTCCCTTCCCCTCTTCCCCTCCTCCCTTCCCCTCCTCCTCCTCCTCCCTTCCCCCCCTCCTCCTCCTCCCTTCCACTCTTCCCCTCCCCTCTTCCCCTCCTCCCCTCCCCCCACACACTACCCCAAATCGCCCCCCCCCCTCCCACCCCCAAGGCAACCCCCGGCCCGTGACAGACACACACAGGTAAATCGGTGGCTGGGCGTCAGGTGAGCCCCTCCAAGGACTCGAACTGGGGGCCCTACGCTGACCTTTGGCTGACATTACGCCGGTGTTGTTGTTGTTGTTGTTGTTGTTGCTCTTGTCTCCACCACCATCATCGTCACCGTCGTTGATATAAATAGAAGAGTAATAATAATAATAATAATAATGACGTGAGGAATAGTATTAGTAAAGGATATGATAGTATTTGTAGTAGTAGTTATAATAGTATAGCAATAGTAACAACAAAACCGACTATGTACTACTACTACTACTACTACTACTACTACTACTACTACTACTACCACTACTACTACCAACATTACCACTACCAACACCACCCCCACCACTACCTCTACTACTACTACTACTACTACTACTACTACTACTACTACATGCATCGTTGAATTGTGAGAAAAATACAACCTTGATTTTTCAGTACAAAGGTTGACTGATTTTTCCCTTTTTTTCTTTTCTTTTTTTTTTCTTTTTTTTATCATTACTTGTTTCCTTGTTTTATTATTTCCGTGTGTCTTTGTCTCTTGTTATTTATTTATTTGTTTATTTACTTGTTTGTTTGTCTGTCTTAGAGAGAGAGAGAGAGAGAGAGAGAGATTGAACCACTTAATTATCTCCTTTTTTTTCCCTTTTATTTCCTTTTGTTCCACTTTTATTTCCGTTCTCAATTCACAAGGAAAAAAAAAGTAATTACATGTTTCGAGGTAAGAAAACTACAACAACAGGTGCTAATGATTCTCTCTCTCTCTCTCGCTCTCGCTCTTTTTCTAATTTCTTTTTATCCTTTTTATATTCATTGTTTTTGTCTTTTCCTCTTCCTCTTTTTTCCTTCTCCTCCAAAATTTTCACACCTTTTCCTCCTCGTCCTCCTCCTCCTCCTCCTCCATTAAGCATAAAGCGAGAAAGAAAGAGGGATAGAGGAAGAGAAGGAGAGGGAGGAATGGAGATTAAAGTCTGCATTCTTGATCGAGGTTTGTAAATGGACGAAAGGCTTTAATAAGGGTGATTTTAATAAGGTCTCGTTGGTAAGGGAGCCAGGTAGGACGCGTAGCAATGGGTTTAAGTTGGATAAGTTCAGATTCAACAAGGACATAGGCAAGAATTGGTTTACTAAGAGTGGTGGATGAGTGGAACAGGCCTGGCAGTCATGTTGTGGGTGCCAATACCATAGACACATTCAAGAAGAGGTTGGATACATTTATGGATAGTGAGGTTAGGTGGGGTTAGGTTCACAGGAGCTGCCTTGTGTAGACCGACCGGCTTCTTGCAGACTCCTTATGTTTTTATGTTCATATTTTCCTCCTCCTTCTCCTTCCTCCTCCTCCTCCATGTGTTTTTATCCTCCTTTCTTCCTCCTCTTCCATCAACTGCTTTTTCTATTTCTCATTCCATATTCGTTTACCTCCTTTTCTTCCTCCTCCTCCTCCTCCTCCTCCTCCTTTCGCCAGGTAAGCACAAAAAACACCTGAATTTTGCGCACTGTTGCCACGTGTCTCATTAACCTGGAGAGATATGGCAACACTGACTGGAGAGAGAGAGAGAGAGAGAGAGAGAGAGAGAGAGAGAGACTGAGACTTGTCCACTCCAAAATAGGTATAGTCTCTCTCTCTCTCTCTCTCTCTACCTGTCACCTTTACGCTTATTATTATAGTTACCTGTGACCCCTTGACACCTTACGGGAGGAGGAGGAGGAGGAGGAGGAGGAGGAGAAGGAGGGGGAGAGTGGGCTAAGAAGGGTTGCCAAAATGATATACAAAAAAAAGAAAAAAACTACCACATTAGGCGAGCAAGACACCTCCTCCTCCTCCTCCTCCTCCTCCCCTTCCTCCTCCTCCTCCTCTCCGTCACCATAGCTGTTACTTCCGCGTATATTCTTTTTTTTTTTTGTGCTCATGTAACGCAGGTGATAGTGACGTGTGTGTGTGTGTGTGTGTGTGTGTGTGTGTGTGTGTGTGTGAATGGATGAGTGGATCGCTGATGTACGAGTGTTTCTCTCTCTCTCTCTCTCTCTCTCTCTCTCTCTCTCTCTCTCTCTCTCTCTCTCTCTCTCTCTCTCTCTCTCTCTCTCTCCTTCCTCTTCCCTTTCTTCCTTCTCTTTCCCTTCCTTCCTTCCTTCCTTTCTTCCCTTCCTTCCTTCCTTCTTCCTTTCCTTCCCTTCCTTCCTTCCTTCCTTCATTCTGTCTCAATTTCTTCCTTCCTTCCTTCCCTTCCTTCCTTCCTTCCTTCCCTTCCTTTCCTTCCCTTCCTTAACCTTCCCTTCCCTTCATTCTGTCTCAATTTCCTTCCCTTCCCTTCTCTCTCCTTCCCTTCCCTTCTCTTCCCCTCCCCTCTTTTCATTCCCTTCCTTTACCTAACGTAGCCTTACCTTGCCTTACCTTACCTTACCTTACCTTACCTTACCTTACCTTACCTTACATTTTTCTCTTCTCTCCCTTGCCTTCATCTCCCCCCCATCGCCATCTCTTACATAATCTCCCTCCTCCTCCTCCTCCTTCTCCTCCCTCATCTCCAGGTAATCTCCCAGACTTAATTAACCGTGTACTTTAAATGGCTACCTGACTTACACACGCACGTACACACACACACACACACACACACACACACACACACACACACACACACACACACACACACACACACACACACACACCTTAACCCTTTTTTTGTGTATCATTTTTCTGACATTGAAGTGTTTTTTTTTTTAAGTTTGGTCTGTGTGTGTGTGTGTGTGTGTGTGTTAAAGGAAGACAATGAGAGAGAGAGAGAGAGAGAGAGAGAGAGAGAGAGAGAGAGAGAGAGAGAGAGAGAGAGAGAGAGAGAGAGGAACAGGATGGAAGAACGAAATAGATGATGATAGAGAAAGAAAAAGAAAAGATAACAACCAGTAAAAGAAAAGAGGAAGAAGAAGAAAGAAGAAAGGAGGGAAGAAGATTGGAAGGATAATTTAAAAGATGGAGGGAAGAGAAAAAGAAAGAATAGGTAGAATGGAGGAAAGAAAAAGATAGAAAGGAGGAAGGAAAGAAAGGGAGAATAGAACGAATGAAGGAAAAGAGGAAGGGAAAAATAATGGAAAAGCTGAAGGGAAGAGGAAAAAAAGAAAAGGTAGGAAAGAGGAAAGAAAAGGAGAAGGAAGAGGAAGAAGACTAAAAGGAACGTAAGCAAGAGGAGAAAGAGGAGGAAGAGGAAGAGGAAGAAGGGTGGAGTAGAACACAAAATGAAGATGGAGAGATATTGAGGGTGGAGGAGAGTGGAATGAATCAAGGGAGGGGAGGGAGAAGAGTGGAAGGGAGGAGAGTGGAGGAGATTAGGTTGAGGGTGGAGGAATAAGCGGAGAGAGAGAGAGAGAGAGAGAGAGAGAGAGAGAGAGAGAGAGAGAGAAGGGGAGGAAGTGAAGGAAGGTGGAAAGGGAAGAGAATGAAAGGAAGGAAGGGAGATGGAGGAAGAAACGGATAAAGAAGGAAGGGAGAAATAAAGAAAGAAGGGAGAAAGGGTGAAAGGGGGGAAGGAAGGAGTAAGGGAGAAAGAAAGAAGGGAGGAGGAACGAAGAGGGGAAAAAGGAAGAATGAATGAAGAGAGAAGGGAGAAGAAAAAAGGAGGAAGGGAGAAGGAAGAAAGAGAGAAGGGAGGAGGAACGAAGAAGGGAGAAAAGGAAGAATGAGTAAAAAAAGAAGGGTGAAGGGAGAGGGAAGCGTAGAGGGAGAGAAAAGTGGAGGAAAGGGAGGGAAGTGGAGTAAATTTAGGGTGAAGGGTGGAAGAAAGGGAGCAAGGGTGAGGTGGAGTAATGTGCAAGAGAGGGGGGAGGGGAAGGGGAGGGAGCCAGAATGAGGGTGAGGGGGGGGGAGGGGGCGAGGGTGGCTCACCTTGGCTCACTGACCTTGGTGGGGCGTTGCTCTCTCTCTCTCTCTCTCTCTCAGTGCTTGCTTGCCAGGTTTAAAGGATCATTTCTCTCTCTCTCTCTCTCTCTCTCTTCCTCTTCCTCTTCCTTATTTATCTTATATACATGAATTATTATTATTATTATTATTATCATTATCATTATCATTATCATTATCATTGTTAACGCCATTGTTTGTTTTTTGCTGTGTGTATGTGTGTGTGTGTGTGTGTGTGTGTGTGTGTGTGTGTGTCTATGGTCAGGTAGGAAATAGGTAGGTGTGGTAATGATGGATAGGACAGGTATAGGTAAGGTTACAAGTAGTAGTAGTAGTAGTAGTAGTAGTAGTGGTAGTAATAGTAGTAGTAGTGGTGGTGGTCGTTGTAGTAGTAGTAGTAGTAGTAGTAGTAGTAGTAGTAATAGCAGTATAAGTGAAGGAAATAGGTGGAGGGGAGAGAATGGAGGAAATGGGTGGAGGAAGCAGGGGGAGGAGGGAGGGAGAGAGGGAGGAAACAGGAGGGAGGGGGGGAGGAAGGGAAGAGGAGGAGGTAGAGAGAGAGAGAGAGAGAGAGAGAGAGAGAGAGAGAGAGAGAGAGAGAGAGAGCACCACACACACACACACACACACACACACACACACACACACACACACACACACACACACACACACACCAGATCCCAGCACCCACACCCTTTAACACGCCATTCTCACCCTTAACACAGAGGCACTTAAGGGAGAGATTGCAATGGCCCTTAATCCCACCCTAAGCTGGAACCAAGGGCGCCATTCAACTCTCTCCCTTAATACCCAGTGGCATAAGGGAGAGAATCCAATGCAGTGGGTTTTAAGTTTTGAATTCGGCTCGTCTTAATCGGGTTAAAGATAGGGAGAATAGGGAATGAAGGGAGAGAGGAAGGGAGATGAAGGAAAGAAGGGAGAGATGGAAGGAATGAAGGAGGGGAAGATAAAGAGGGGAGAAAAGGAGAGGGAAGGATGGAATAAGGGGAGGGAGAGAGTGGGAAAGAAAGAATGAAGGGAGAAGAAGGGAGATGAAGGAAAGAAGGGAGAGATTGAAGGAATGAAGGAGAGGAAAGAAGGAAGATAAGAAATGCTGGGAGGGAGATAGTGTGAGTGAGAGAGAGGAAAGAAGGGAGAGAAAACGATGGAATGAAGGGAGGGAGGAAGGGAGATGAAGGAAAGAAGGGAGAGAGAGAAGGAATGAAGGAGGGGGAGATAGAGGAGAGAAAAGGAGAGGGAAGGATGGTATAAGGGGAGGGAGAGAGTGGGAAGGAAGGAATGAAGGAGATGTAGGAGAGAGGAAAGAAGGAAAGAAATAAAAATAAGGGAAGAAAGTGGAGGAATAAAGAAAGAAGGAAGGAAAAATGAAGGAAGAGGAACAAAGAAAGAAAGAAAGAAAGAAAGGAAGGAAGGAAAGAAGGAATAGGAGAAGGATGAAGGAACAGGAGGGAAAGAAAGAGGATTGGAGGAAGGAAAAAAAGGAGAGAAAGAAAGAGGGAGATGAGAAGGATGGAGAGAAAGGAAAGAGGATTAGAGGAAGGAGGAAGAGGGGGGAGGAGGAGGAGGAGAATAAGGAGAGAGAGAGAGAGAGAGAGAGAGAGAGAGAGAGAGAGAGAGATAGAGAGAGAGAGAGAGAAGGAAGAGAGGAGAGAGGGAAGGAGAGGAGAAAGGAAGGAGGGAAGGAGGGAACGAAGGAAGGAAAGAAGAGAAGGAGAGAAGGGAAGGAAGAAGGAAGAAGGGTAAGGGAGGGAAGGAGAGGAGAAAGGAAGGAGGGAAGAAAACAGAACGAAGAAAGGAAGAAGAGGGAAGGAAGGAAGAAGGAGAAAAAGGAAGAAGGGAAAGGAGGAGAAAGGAAGGAGGGAGAAAGAAGAAGGAGGAAAGAAGGAAAGGATAAAGGAAGGAGGGAAGGTAAACGAACTAAAGAAGGAAGAAAAGGAAGAAAGGAAGAAGAGGGAAGGAGGAACGAAGGAAGAAGGGAAGAAAGAAGGAAAGGAAAAAGGAAAGTGGGAAGGTAAACGAACTAAAGAAGGAAGAAAGGAAGAAGAGGGAAGGAGGAACGAAGGAAGGAAGGAGGGAAGGAGGGAAAGAAGATTAAGTTTGAGATGAATAGAGCGAAATCTTGGAGAGAGCGATTCCATAAAAAGAGGAGGAAGGAAGAAAGGGATTGAGGGCTTACCGTAATGCCTCCCCCTTTTCTCTCTCTCTCTCTCGCTCGCTCACGAAGTTAAATCCATGAATAATTATGAGAAAAGAGAGAGAGAGAGAGAGAGAGAGAGAGAGAGAGAGAGAGAGAGAGAGAGAGAGAGAGAGAGAGCATTTTATATCAAGCCCTATTTCTTTGCGTTTGTTTTCTTCTTTCTTTCTTTCTTTTTCTTTCTTTTTCTTTCTTTCAAACTTTGGTCATACACAGAAAATTATTTGTTTACATTTCTTTGTTTTCTCTTTCTCAGGTAAGTGTTGACACGAACGAGGAAGAGGAAGAGGAGGAGGAGGAGGAGGAGGAGGTGATGAAAGAGTAAGTAGAATGAAGATGAGGAAGAAGAAAAAAGAAGATTAAAATAGTTTCTCAAGTAGCCACCATGAGAGAGAGAGAGAGAGAGAGAGCGAGAGAGAGAGAGAGAGAGAGAGAGAGAGAGAGAGAGAGAGAGAGAGAGAGAGAGAGAGAGTATTCTTAGTCTGACATCTCGTTTTTTTTCTTCTTTTTCTTTTCCCTCTCTTTCTTTTTCTTTATTTTCTTTCTGGTTTTCTTCCTTTCCTGATTTTTGTCTTCTTTTTTTTCCTTCTTTTTCTTTAGTCTTGATTTTCTTCCTTTTATTGATTTTTCTTTAATTTTCTTCGTTTTCTTCTTTTGATATTTTTCGTTCTTTGTCTTCTCCATTATTTCTTCTTTGTTTTTCTTGTTTTCCTCATGTTTATTCTCCTTTTCCTCCTTTCTTCCTTTAATTTGCATCTTTTTCCTTCCTTTTTTCCCTCATTTCTTTCTTTTCTTCCTTAA
>NC_066561.1:4349517-4364517 GCF_024679095.1 Eriocheir sinensis | reverse complement strand
GAAGAAACGCGGGAAACATGGAAAAGTAGGCCACAGAAAGGCGACATCTATTTCCCATTGCTTCCCTTCCTCTTATTTATTATTTTTTTTTTTAACAGCAAAGGAAACTAAGAAGAGGAAGGGAAGGGATGGGGTATATGTATCTCCTTTCTGTGGCCTGATTTTCCATGTTTTCACGTTTCTTCTTCATCTTCATCTTCTTCATCTTCTTCATCATCTTCTTCTCCTGCTTCTTCTTCTTCATCATCATCAACATCTTTTCCATCTCTATTTTATTTCTCATATTTCTTGTTCTCGTCCTCGGCCCAGCTCTGATAGATCGTCGGTACTGGGCTGGCTGAGGTACCTACTTGAGGCCCTGTATCAAATCCCCGCTTAGTCCTCTCTCTTCCTACGTTAAGAGGTGGAATCGCTTGAGCAGGAGGAGGAAGAGGAGGAGGATTAAGAAACGGGGATATACAAAAACATAAAAGGCGTCCTGTTTCCATCTACTTTTCTGTCCCTTATCTTCCTTCTCCCTCTTTTCTATCTCGTTTCTCCCTCTTCCTCTATTTTTCTTCCATTTTCCTTTTCTTCTTCTCTTATTTTCCCCAACTTCATTTGTCATTATTTGTCCTTTATTTCTGTTCTTCCTCCTCCTATTTTTTATCCCGTTTCTCCTTCTTTCTCTATTTTCTTCCCTATTCCCTTTCTTCACTTCTGTTCCTCTTTTTTAAACATTTTCCTTAAGAACATATGAGAACGTTAGGAGTCTCCCTTCCCTTCCCTTCCCTTTCCTTTCCCTTCTTTTATCTTCCTTTCCCTTCCCTTCCCTTCCTCTTTCGTTCCCTTCCCTTCCCTTCCCTTCTTTTCTCTTCCCTTCTTTTCCCTTCCCTTCTTTTCTCTTCCCTTCCCTTCCCTTCCCTTCCTCTCGTTCCCTTCTCACTCCTTCCCTTCTACTCAATTTCCTTCCACCACTCTATAAGTAAACCAATTCTTACCTATGTCCTTATTGAAGCCTGGAAAGACGGGCAACAGTAAGAGGTCAGTACGGGTTTTAAAGAAGGTGATGGCTTTTGCACTTAATAATTCTGCAGGAAGGTTGTTGCAGTGACGAATGACTCGGTTGGGGATAAAAAAATAATGTTAATGTTTGTGTTGTATTATATCGCCTCGCTTAAATTGGTTGACCGTTATTTCGAGTTGTTGATTTAGTTTGGAGGAGGAGGAAGAGGAAGAGGAAGAGGAAGAGGAGGAGCTGGAGAAGGAAGAGGAAGAGGAAGAGGAGGAACTACTCATACATAGAAACAATCACCTTTTTTTCCCTCTTCCATTCCCATCTTCCTCTTTTCTTCATCTTCCCTCGTCTCTCCATCTTCTCCTACTCTTCCTCCTCCTCTTCCTCCTCCTCCTCCTCTTCCTCCCCTCCCTCTCCCCACCTCTCCCTTCTTCACCCTGGCGCCTCCACCCACTCTTCCTAAGCGGCTCCTTTTCTTCCTCTTCAACTCCTCCTCCTCCTCCTCCTCCTCCTCCTCCTCTTCTTCTTCTAATGTATTTTTCTCTCGTATATTTTCTTCCCTTTTTCCTTATATGGGAAGGAAGAATGAGAGAATGTTAAAAGCGCGCGTACACACACACACACACACACACACACACACACACACACACACACACACACACACACACACACACACACACACACACGAACACACCTTATCACGCTAAACATGTCCACGAAATTAATTACAAAACAATACACGTAGAGAGAGAGAGAGAGAGAGAGAGACACAGGTGCCTCTCTCTCTCTCTCTCTCTCTCTCTCTCTCACTTATTCTTATTCTCCTTTTCTTCTTTTCCTTTCTTTTATTTTCCTTCTTTAATTCCTTTCTCTCCCTTCCCTTCCCTTCCCATTCTTTTCCTTCCCTTCCCTTCCCTTCCCTTCCCTTCCTTTCTTATCTCCTTCCCTTCCCTTCCCTTTCCATTACTTCTTTTCCCTTCCCTTTCCTTGCCCTTCCCTTCCCTTTTCTTCTGTTCCCTTCCTTTCCAATCCATTCTCCTCTTCCTTCTTTCTCTTCTCCTCCCTTCCCTTTCCTTCGCTTCTTTCCCTTCCCTTCCTTCCACTTCAGATTAAATCCCTCTTATTGTTTTACCCTCCTCCTTCATCCTCTTCTTTCTGTCTTTCTCCTCTTCCTCTTCCTCCTCTTCCTCCTCCTCTTCCATTTCATCCTCCTTCACTGTTTTTTTTACCTTCATTCTCTTTTAGTCTCTTCTCTCCATCCCTTCTCTCTTTCCTCCTCCTCCTCCTCCTCCTCCTCCTCCTCCTCCTGCAATGAAGAGGATTTGATTGGCGGTTCTTGAGACGAGAAAATGACTATGTGTCTGTCTGTCTGTCTGTCTGTATATATGTCTGTCTGTCTGTCTGTATATCTGTCTGTCTGTCTGTCTGTCTGTATATCTGTCTGTCTGTCTGTCTGTATATCTGTCTGTCTGTCTGTCTGTATATCTGTCTGTCTGTCTGTCTGTATATATGTCTGTCTGTCTGTCTGTATATCTGTCTGTCTGTCTGTATATCTGTCTGTCTGTCTGTCTGTATATCTGTCTGTCTGTCTGTCTGTCTGTATATCTGTCTGTCTGTCTGTATATATGTCTGTCTGTCTGTCTGTATATCTGTCTGTCTGTCTGTCTGTATATATGTCTGTCTGTCTGTCTGTCTGTCTGTCTGTCTGTCTGTCTAAGTCTGGTTCTCAGGCTAGGTGGCTTAGAAGCAAGGAGGAAAAGAAAAATAAATACATACTCAGAATAAAAAAAAGAATGAAAAAGAAAAAAAATAAAGATCAAGAAACGAAATTCAAACGTGTGCATAATTTAAGAACTGGATCAGAGAGAGAGAGAGAGAGAGAGAGAGAGAGAGAGAGAGCGTGGGAAGGTTGAAATTTGCTCTGAAACCTCCTGAAGAAGATGACCTATGGAGGAAGAGGAGGAGGAGGAGGAGAAGGAGGAGTATAAATGACGAAAGAAAATTTAAATTGAAAGAACAAAATGAAATAAGGTAAAGAAAGAGGAGGAGGAGGAGTTGAAGGAAGACTTGGAGGAGGAGGAGGAGGAGGAGGAGGAAGAAGGTAATAGAAGAAATGGAGTAATTGAGGGAGGGAAGGAAGAATATAAGTAAATGAAACAATAGCAAAATAAAAAAAAGACGAAGAAGGGAGAATAGAAGATAGCGAAGAAGAAGAAGAAGAAGAAGGTAATAGAAGAAATGGAGTAATTGAGGGAGGAAAGGAAGAATATAAGTAAATGAAACAATAGCAAAATAAAAAAAAGACGAAGAAGGGAGAATAGAAGATAGCGAAGAAGAAGAAGAAGGGGTATAGAAGAAATGGAGTAATTAAGGGAGGGAAGGAAGAATATAAGTAAATGAAACAATAGCAAAATAAAAAAAAAGACGAAGAAGGGAGAATAGAAGATAGCGAAGAAGAAGAAGAAGAAGAAGAAGAAGAAGGTAATAGAAGAAATGGAGTAATTGAGGGAGGAAAGGAAGAAGATAAGTAAATGAAACAATAGCAAAATAAAAAAAAAGACGAAGAAGGGAGAATAGAAGATAGCGAAGAAGAAGAAGAAGAAGAAGAAGAAGAAGAAGAAGAAGAAGAAGGGGTATAGAAGAAATGGAGTAATTGAGGGAGAGAAGGAAGAATATAAGTAAATGAAACAATATCAAAATTAAAAAAAGACGAAGAAGGGAGAATAGAAGATAGGGAAGAAGAAGAAGAAGAAGAAGAAGAAAGACAGGGCGATATATATTTCAACAGAAGATAAAGGAGAAATAAAAGAACGGAGGAAGGGGCAGAGAAAGATGATGATGGATTAGGAAGAAGAAGAAGAAGAGGAGGGCAGTCACGTGACCCTTAGAAGATGGATGAGGGCGCCCTGCTTACCTTCATCTTCTCACCTGGTTTCCTTCCTCTTCCATCACCTCCTCCTCCTCCTCCTCCTCTTGAGATGGCCTGACTTGTCTTCCTAACCCCTTTATACCATTCTTTTTTTTTTCTTTCTCTTTCTCCCTCTTCTTTTTTCTTCCTCATTCTCTTTTTTTTTCTTTCTTTGTCTTTGTCTTTGTTCTTGTTTTCCTTTTTTTTTTCTTTTTGCGTTTCTCTTTGCTGCTCCCTTGGTCTCTCTCTCTCTCTCTCTCTCTCTCTCTCTCTCTCTCTCTCTCTCTCTCTCTCTCTCTCTCTCTCTCTCTCTCTCTCGAAACGACATATTATTCTGATTTTCTCTCTAATATTGCACGGAGGAGGAGGACGAGGAGGAAGAAGAAGAAGAAGAAGAAGAAGAAGAAGAAGAAGAAGAAGAAGAAGAAGAAGGCGCCTTCGGAAACACATGCGGTTTATCGTTTTATTTTACGCCTTTTTATATAATTTATGGTGGAGGTGGAGGTGGGTGGTGGTGGTGGTGGTGGTGGTGGAGGTGGGTGGTGGTGGTGGAGGTGGGTGGTGGTGGTGGTGGTGGTGGTGGAGGTGGGTGGTGGTGGAATGTATGTAATGAACGTGATGATGATGATGATGGTGATGATGAAGGGATGATGGTGATGATGGTGGTGGTGATGGTGGTGGTGGTTGTGTTTGTATCTAAATGACTGTGTTTAAAGAAGGAAAGATGGAAAAGGGAAGGAAAAGATAAAAATATGAAGGAAAAGAGAAAGTTAAGAAGGAAAAATAAAGATAGGAAGTAGATACTGATAGAAAGAAAATAGTTTATCTCCCTTCTTGAATTACTACTACTACTACTACTACTACTACTACTACTACTACTACTACTACTACTACTACTACTATATCCACTGAGCTGTCCACCACTGTCATTCTCTCTCTCTCTCTCTCTCTCTCTCTCTCTCTCTCTCTCTCTCTCTCTCTCTCTCTCGTTCAATATCGCCGCATCGTAACCCTGGTTTATCGCCGCCTCGTTCCGGGTTGTGTACCGGTGGTGGTGGTGGTGATGATGATGGTGATGAAGGGTGGTGAAAATGAGGTAGGAATTGTGGTGATGGTGGTGGTGATGGTGATGGTGGTGATGGTGGTGGTGGTGGTGGTGGTGATGGTGATGATGGTGGTGATGAGGGAAGAGACAACCTTCCTTATTCTCTCTCTCTCTCTCTCTCTCTCTCTCTCTCTCTCTCTCTCTCTCTCTCTCTCTCTCTCTCTCTCTCTCTCTCTCTCTCTCTCTCTCTCTCTCTCTCTCTTTAACACTCGCCATTAAAGTTAGCTCACACGAATTTAGCACCGTTGTCCCCTTCTCTCTCTCTCTCTCTCTCTCTCTCTCTCTCTCTCTCTCTCTCTCTCTCTCAAGTGGTGTTTTTCCTGTTTTTTCCCTTTTTCATCTCGATTTCCTTATTTTTCCTCTTGCTTTTCCTCTTCATCTTTTATTGCCGCGTATTTTTCCTCCTTTTCTTATTCTTTTTCTTCCTCTTCTTTGTTCCTCTTCTCTCCTTGACCCTCTTTCGTTTCCTCATCTTTCTTCCTCTTTCTTCTTTTTTTCCTTTTCTTATTTTCTTTCTTGCTTGTTATTTCTTCCTTTTATTTCTTACTTTTTCTTTTTCACATTCCTTTTCTTTTCCTTCTCTTCCTCCTTTTCCTTTTGTCTCTTTCCTGTTTCTTACTTTCCATTCTCCATCTCCTTTTTCTTTCTTCCCATTTTCTTTTCTTTTTTTCCTTTTCTCCTTTTTTTCCCCATTTTCTTCGTTTATTTTTTCCCTTGCTCTTTTCTTTTGCTTCTTTTCACCTTCTTCCTTTTCTTTTCCATCTCCTTTTCCTTTTGTCTCCTTCCTGTTTCTTACTTTCCAATATCCATCTTTTTTTCTTTCATTCTTTCCTTTTTCTCCTTTTCTCCTTTTTTCCCATTTTCTTCGTTTATTTTCTCCTTGCTCCTTTCTTTTGCTTCTTTTCCTCCGCCAACTTTTCTTTCTTTTCCTTCTTTTCTTATTATTTCCTTTATTCTTTACTCCTTCTTCCTCTGTTTCATTCTTTTATTCTTTTTCTTTCTCTTCCACGTCTATTCTCTTTCCATTTTCTCTTTTCTTTATTTTTCTTCCCTTCTCTTCCTCTCCTTTTCTTTTCCTTTTCTTTCTTTTATTCTTTTCTTTCTTTTCCTCGTCTATTCCCTTTCTTTTCACTCAATTCTCTTTTTATTTTATCTTTCCTTAATTTTCCTTCCCTTCTCTTCCTTTCCTTTTCTTTCTTTTCCTTCTAATCCACCTTTTATCTAGTTTGTATTTTCTTTATTTTCCTACTTTTTACCTCCCATCCTCTTCCTCCTCCTCCTCCTCCTCCTCCTCCTCTTTATCGCGTATTCCTTCCTCGTCTCTCTTTCTTATGTATTGAATATCTTCTTGTTTTCATTATTTTTTTTTCCTTTTTTAGTCATTTCAAGTTAACATTCCTCTCCTACTTCTCCTCCTCCTATCCTCCTCTTCTTCTTCCTCTTCCTCCTCCTTTTTTTTTATTTATTTATCTCCTTTTTTGATAATTTTAAGTTAGCATTCTACTCCTACCTACTACCTCCTCCTCCTCCTCCTCCTCCTCCTCCTCCTCCTCCTCCTCCTCCTCCTCCTCCTCCTCCTCCTCCTCTCTCTCTCTCTCTCTCTCTCTCTCTCTCTCTCTCTCTCTCTCTCTCTCTCTCTCTCTCTCTCTCTCTCTCTCTCTCTCTCTCTCTCTCTCTCTCTCTCATGATTTCTTCCTTCGTCACTTTCCTTCGTTCTCTTCCCCTTTAAAAAACATTCCAGACGAAGGAGGAGGAGGAGGAGGAGGAAGAAGAGGAGGAGGAGGAGGAGGAGGAGGAGGAGGGAGATGATGAAGGGGAGAGGAGAAGGGTGAAAGAAGGGGACGCCGAGAGAGAGAGAGAGAGAGAGAGAGAGAGAGAGAGAGAGAGAAATAAAGATAGCTTTCATCATTTCTCTGTCTTTGTCTATCTTTTTTTCTCTCTCTCTTTCCCTCCTTCCCTCCTTCCCTCCTCCCTTCCTTCCCTTCGCCTGTTTATCAATACTTTATGCTCTCTCTCTCTCTCTCTCTCTCTCTCTCTCTCTCTCTCTCTCTCTCTCTCTCTCTCTCTCTCTCTCTCTCTCTCTCTCTCTCTCTCTCTCTCTCTCTCTCTCTCTCTCTCATTCCCTTACTTGTGTTCTCTTCCCTTTATTGGTTCCCTTCCTCCTCCTCCTCCTCCTCCTCCTCCTCCTCTTCCGCGGCGAGGTGCCCAGGCCACCTGTTAATCTGAGCAGTGCCAAGACTCCTCCTCCTCCTCCTCCTCCTCCTCCTCCTCCTCCTGACTCTTCCGCCGCCGCCGCCATCTCCTCCACAACCACCATCACCACTTCTCTCCCTTCTCTTTCTCTCTCCTTACGTGTCTTCCTCCTCCTCCTCCTCCTCTTCCTCCTCCTCCTCCTCCTCCTCCTCCTCCTCCTCCTCCTCCTTTTCCCATCATTCATTGCTCTTCCTGACCGTTTTTGCCTCATTTTTCACGAGAGAGAAAATGAGGTATATTGAAGAAAGATCGAACCCTAATCTTCGCCCTCCCCCCTTTCTCTCTCTCTCTCTCTCTCTCTCTCTCTCTCTCTCTCTCTCTCTCTCTCTCTCTCTCTCTCTCTCTCTCTCTCACTTGCAAATCACAGCATTGTCTCACCATTGTTTTCTCTCTTTCCAGGTGAGTGACCGCTAAGTAGTGACCCGGAGCTGCTGCGGGGACAGGTGTGAACAGGTGTGAAGGAACGAACAGGTGTAAACAGGTGTGAAGGAAGGGAACAGGTGTAAACAGGTGTGAAGGAAGGGACATCTACAACTGAAGGGAACGTACACAAAGTAAGGGAAAATATAGAGGAAGGGATCTGTCAGTCGCTTGTTCTCCCTGTCTTATTCTTTTACTCTGAGGCAAGGATTAAATATTGGCTTCAGAGGCGGAGTGATGTGTTTGGTTGGTATAATAAGACACTCGCTTTTCACATCAGCTGTTTCTAAAGGTCAAAGAAGGGGATGAATCGGGTTCTAATGAATGTTTTCTTAGGGTCATGGTACAGAGGAAGGGTCAGACTACCACCAGGGTCATAAAACTACTCCCGGATATGTCCCAAACTCCTACGAAACCCTTGTCCTTGTCCTTCTTACATCAGCTATTTCTAAAGGTTAAAAAGGGGTTGAATCGGGTTCTAATTAGTGTTTTCGTAGGTTCGTGGTACATAGGAAGGGTCAGACTACCACCAGGGACATAAAACTACCCCTGGATATGCCCCAAACTCCTACGAAACCCTTGTCCTTCTTGTTGTTTTCTTAGGCTCATGGTACAGAGGAAGGGTCAGACTACCACCAGGGACATAAAACTACCCCTGGATATACCCCAAACTCCTACGAAACCTTGTCCTTGTTTTCTTAGGCTCATGGTACAGAAGGAGGGTCAGACTACCACCAGGGACATAAAACTACCCCTGGATATACCTCAAACTCCTACGAAACCCTTGTCCTTCTACTTGTTTTCTTAGGCTCATGGTACAGAAGGAGGGTCAGACTACCACCAGGGACATAAAACTACCCCTGGATATACCCCAAACTCCTACGAAATCCTTGTCCTTCTTGTTTTCTTAGGCTCATGGTACAGAGGAAGGGTCAGACTACCACCAGGGTCATAAAACTACCCCTGGATATACCCCAAACTCCTACGAAACCCTTGTCCTTGTTTTCTTAGGCTCATGGTACAGAAGGAGGGTCAGACTACCACCAGGGACATAAAACTACCCCTGGATATACCTCAAACTCCTACGAAACCCTTATCAAATATGTGTGCATGGGGGCCGAACTGTTTTAAATAATGACGCTTTATCCGAAATTGACCCAACCCCACCCCCACCCCCTTCTGGCAACCCTATTCTATTCTCTACCATAGTTGCATCCTATATCCGAAATTGACCCCCACCCCTTCTGGCCATCCTATTCTATTCTCTATCATAGTTGGAGTGTTTAATAGAGTTTCATTTGCTCATTCAGTTCTGCCCTTGAGCTGCTTTCATCGCTACCACTAGGGTCATAAAACTACCCATGGAAATACTAACACATCACAACCTCTACGAAAGCCTTATTGAATGTGTGTGTGTGTGTGTGTGTGTGTGTGTGTGTGTGTGTGTGTGTGTGTGTGTGGGCCAAAGGGACGCCCACAGAGTTCGTGTTCTCTTCTTCTCCTTCTTCTTCTTCTTCTTCTTCTTCTTCTTCTTCTTCTTCCCCGTGTTGTTTGTTAGTCATTCTCTCTCTCTCTCTCTCTCTCTCTCTCTCTCTCTCTCTCTCTCTCTCTCTCTCTCTCTCTCTCTCTCTCTCTCTCTCTCTCTCATCATTTTTCTCCCTCCTTCCTTTCTTCCTTTATCTCCTTTTTCTCTTTCTTTATCTCTTATCTCCATTATGCTTGTCACCTGAGTCCGGTTCTCTCTCTCTCTCTCTCTCTCTCTCTCTCTCTCTCTCTCTCTCTCTCTCTCTCTCTCTCTCTCTCTCTCTCTCTCTCTCTCTCTCTCTCTCTCTTTCTTTTACTTTTATGTTCATATTCCCTTCTTTGTTTCCTCTCTCTCTCTCTCTCTCTCTCTCTCTCTCTCTCTCTCTCTCTCTCTCTCTCTCTCTCTCTCTCTCTCTCTCTCTCTCTCTCTCTCTCTCTCTCTCTCTCCTTCTTTTTCTTTATTTTTACATATTACATATAGCAATAAAATACTCTCTCTCTCTCTCTCTCTCTCTCTCTATCTCTCTCTCTCTCTCTCTCCTCTCTCTCTCTCTCTCTCTCTCTCTCTCTCTCTCTCTCTCTCTCTCTCTCTCTCTCTCTCTCTCTCTCTCTCTCTCTCTCTCTCTCTCTCTCTCTCTTTACCTCTCTCCCTTCTTCCCTCTTTTCTCCCTCCTTGCCTCTATTTCTTTCCTCCCTTCTTTTCTCTCCACTCGCCTTTTTCTCCTCTCCTCCAATTCCTCTTCCCTTCCTCCCTTCCTTTCTCTATTCTCCTTTTCTCAATCTTTCTCCCTCCAATTTTTTCAATCTCCCTCCCTTGCACTTTTTACCCTTCCTTTTTTTCCTCCCTCTTTCTCCCTCCTCCCTTCCCCCCCTTTCTCCCTCCCTTCTTTCCTTACTTTCAATCTTTCCTATCCTCCCTCAATTTCCCCTCCTCCCTCTCTCTTTCTCTCTCTCCCTTCATCCCTTTCTTTCTTTCTCTCCCTTCTTAATTTTTGTCGCCTTTCCCTCCCACCCTTTCTCCCTTCCTCTCTCCCTTCCTCCCTTCTTTCAGTCTTCCCTCCCTCAATTTTTCCTCCCTTTTTTCCTTTGCTCTCAACCTCTTTCCCCCATTCCTCCCTCCCCCTCTCTTCTCCCTCTCTCCCTCCTCCCTTTACCTCTCCCTCCCTCCCTTTCAATCTCTTCCCTCCCTCAATTCTTCCTCCCTTTTTTCCCTTGCTCTCAACCTCTTTCCCCCATTCCTCCCTCCCCCTCTCTTCTCCCTCTCTCCCTCCTCCCTTTACCTCTCCCTCCCTTCTTTCTCAATCTCTTCACTCCCTCAATTTTTACCTCCTTCCTTCTTACCTCCCTTCCTCTCTCAACCCCTTTCTTTGCTTCCTCCCTCTCTCTCCCTTTCCCTCTTCCAGTCTTCCCCCTCTCCCTTCCTATCTCCCTCCCTCCCTCCCTCCCCCGGGGCGGAAACGGAACCGTGGGATTAGCCTTGTCCGTGTCATTACCTGTGTGTGTGTGTGTGTGTGTGTGTGTGTGTGTGTGTGTGAGCTCGGTTTATGTATGTGCGTATAGGTGGATAAATCGCCTTGCACGCACACACACACACACACACACACACACACACACGCGCGCTAATGTTTCTCTTTTATTCTTTCTTCTTTCCTTTGTTTCTCTTCATTATTATTATTATTATTATTATTATTATTATTATTATTATTATTATTATTATTATTATTATCTTCATCTTTCGTCTTTGTCCTTTCCTCCTCCTCCTCCTCCTCCTCCTCCTCCTCCTCCTCCTCCTTTATCATATTCGCATTCTCAATATCCTCTACATGTTGCCTTCTCCCTCTTCCTTCTCTTCCCCTCTTTATATCCTTATCCATCATGTCTCATACCCTCTTTCTCCTCTTTCCTCTTCTTTACCCTCTTTATCATCTCCTCTTTCGCCTCCCCTCTTCGCCCTCTCTCCCCTCTTCTTCCCTCCCCTCTTTGTTCGCGTTCGCTCTCTCCCCTCTTCGTTTTTTTTTAATCTCTCTCATCCCCTTTCTTTGTCCTTCTTTCCCCTCTGTCAATTCCTCTGTTCGCTCGCTGTGTGTGTGTGTGTGTGTGTGTGTGTGTGTGTGTGTGTGTGTGTGCTGTAATGTTGTGCGCATTCTGTGTGAACCAATATTTATGTGTGTGTTTTTTCATGTATGTATGTGTGTGTGTGTGTGTGTGTGTGTGTGTGTGTGTTGAGAGAGAGAGAGAGAGAGAGAGAGAGAGAGAGAGAGAGAGAGAGCGATCTTTGTGTTTGTCATGTCTCTCTCTCTCTCTCTCTCTCTCTCTCTCTCTCTCTCTTCATTACTAATCTTTATCGTCCTTCTTTTTTCTCTCTTCTCTCTCTCTCTCTCTCTCTCTCTCTCTCTCTCTCTCTCTCTCTCTCTCTCTCTCTCTCTCTCTTATCGTATGGGTCTTCTCTCTTTAATTTTGTCTCAACTCATTTTTAAGCTTCATTATTACTCTCTCTCTCTCTCTCTCTCTCTCTCTCTCTCTCTCTCTCTCTCTCTCTCTCTCTCTCTCTCTCTCTCTCTCACTCTCTCTCTCTCTCTTTCTCTCCCTTGTTGGAAATAGCTTAGTGAGAGAGAAGTGTTGTCTCTCTCTCTCTCTCTCTCTCTCTCTCTCTCTCTCTCTCTCTCTCTCTCTCTCTCTCTCTCTCTCTCTCTCTCTCTCTCTCTCTCTCTCTCTCTCTCTCTCTCTCTCTCTCTCTCTCTCTCTCTCTTTTCTCTCCTCTCTCTCTCTCTCTCTCTCTCTCTCTCTCTCTCTCTCTCTCTCTCTCTCTCTCTCTCTCTCTCTCTCTCTCTCTCTCTCTCTCTCTCTCTCTCTCTCTCTCTCTCTCTCTCTCTCTCTCTCTCTCTCTCTTCGTTTTCCTTTCCTCCTCCTCCTCCTCCTCCTCCTCCTCTTCCTCCTCCTCTCTATAATATCCTTCTTCATTTCTCTTACCCCTTTCTCTCTCCTTCCTTCCTTCTTCCTCCTCTCTCCTTCTCTCTCTCTCTCTCTCTCTCTCTCTCTCTTCTCTCTCTCTCTCTCTCTCTCACTCTCTCTCTCTCTCTCTCTCTCTCTCTCTCTCTCTCTCTCTCTCTCTCTCTCTCTCTCTCTCTCTCTCTCTCTCTCTCTCTCTCTCTCCTTCCTCGTCTCTCCCTTCCTCTCTTCTTCCTCCTCCTTCTCTCTCCCCCTCTCTCGCTCTCTCTCTCTCTCTCTCTCTCTCTCTCTCTCTCTCTCTCTCTCTCTCTCTCTCTCTCTCTCTCTCTCTCCCTTCATCAATTTCTTTCTCTTTCTTTATCTATCTTCAATATATCTATCTGTCTATCTATCTATCTGCTCTCAATACTGCTTAGTGAGTCACCCATCGATAGACTGGGTCGATAGAGAGAGAGAGAGAGAGAGAGAGAGAAAGCAAAGGGGAAAGAGTTGGCACTTCATGGAGGAGGAGGAGGAGGAGGAGGAGAAAACTTGGTATATGAACAAAGAGGAATAAAGGAAATAAAATATGCAAGAGGAAGGAAGATTAGTGATGATGAAGGGAAGATGATGGAGGAGGAGGAGGAGGAGGAGGAGGAGGAAGAAGAAGAAGAAGAAGAACGTCACAGGATCATTATCAAGGCTGCATCCTCCTCCTCTTCTTCTTCTTCCTCCTCCTCCTCTTCTTCCACCTCCTCCTCCTCCTCCTCCTCCTCCTCCTCCCTCATACTTTTTCTCATTGTCACGTTTTCCCATTTTCTTTCATCACGTTTTCTTTAATTTACGAGAAAAAACTTAAATTATTTACTCTGAGATTTTTTTTATATGTAATTTTATTTTATTTTATTTTCTCACTTTCTCTTTTTTTCTATTTTGTTTTTGTTTTCTTTTATTTGTCTTTTGGTAATTAAGAAATGAAGTTTAGATAAATATTTGTTTACACTCTCTCTCTCTCTCTCTCTCTCTCTCTCTCTCTCTCTCTCTCTCTCTCTCTCTCTCTCTCTCTCTCTCTCTTTCACACTTTCCTCCTGCCTTCCATGTTTTCGATATGTCAAAGATTTTTCCTCCTCCTCCTCCTCCTCCTCCTCCTCTCGCTTCCTTCCTCCCTACTTCCCTCCCCTCCCCTCTTTTTCTCTCCTTTTTCCCATTCTCCCCTTCCTGACTCTCTCTCTCTCTCTCTCTCTCTCTCTCTCTCTCTCTCTCTCTCTCTCTCTCTCTCTCTCTCTCTCTCTCTCTCTCTCTCTCTCTTCTTCTTCTTCTTCCTTCTCTTCTGCTTCCTAATTCTTTCTTTCAACATTATTTCCTCTTCCTTTTTTCTTCTTCTATTCTACCTACTATTCTCCTCATTCTTCTTCTTCCTCCTCTTCCTCTTCTTTCCTCCTTCCTTCCTCGAACACTCTTCCTCCTCCTCCTCCTCCTCCTCCTCCTCCTCCTCCTCCTATCACTACATTTTTTCTTCTTAGTCCCGTACCCTCCTTCCTTCCTTCCTTTCTCTTCCTTCTTGCTTGTTCTCCTCCTCCTCCTCCTCCTCCTCCAGTGTGCCGATAACGTGTTTGCTATCGACGTATCGGTAATTCTTCCCAAATTCTCCCAAGTATCGGCTTTCGGTCGGCCGGTCCTTCAAATTGATGCTCGATTCTACGTGGATTTCGGAAAGCAATAGTCTGCCCTGAGCTGCGGGGTGGGGGTGGGGGAGGCAGAGAGGGGGGGAGGGGGGAATGAAGAAAGGAAAGGGGGAGGACAGCAACAACAACAACAACAAGCACACGGGTGGAAGAGAAAGGAATGAAGGAAGGAAGGAAAGGTATAGGAGAAAGGAAGGAAGGAAGGTATAGGAGAAAGGAAGGAAGGAAGGTATAGGAGAAAGGAAGGAAGGAAGGTATAGGAGAAAGGAAGGAAGGAAGAGCAGGAGTATTAGGAGGAGGAGGAGGAGGAAAGAAAGGTATAGGAGAAAGAAGATAGGAAGGAAGAGGAGGAGGAGGAAACAACAGGAAGGAAAAAGAGAGGAATGAAGAATAATGAAGGAGAAGCTTAAATGTGGTGAAGGAGATGAAGAAGGAAGAAGAAACTAATAGAAGGAGATAAAGGAGGAAATGGAAGGAAGAAAAAGGATGAAGAAGAAGAGAAGGAGGAGGGAGTAGAGGAGGAAGAAAACGAGAAGGAAGAAGAGGAGGAGGAGGAGGAGGAGGTATTGAAAAAAAACACAAAGAAAAATAGAGAAAAATATAATTAATCAAAATTCATCACCACCATCATCACCATCACCACCACCACCACCACCACCACCACCACCACCATCATCACCACCATCACCACCACCAATAAATATCACTACCACCACTGTCATTCCTAACCCCTGATCACCACCACATCCACCACCACTACCACAGTCACTATCACCTCCCCTCCCCCCCACCACCATCACCACCACCACCACCATCACCACCTCTAATCAACACCATTATTAAAGTTGTTTTTCCACTGGCTCGTTTGCGCTTCGAATCCCGTTTGTTCGAATCGTTATCTGAAGCACTTTGGATTCAGAGAGAGAGAGAGAGAGAGAGAGAGAGAAGGGCATTATCGGTCTTGCTTATAATTGAGTTTCGACATTTGCTTTAATAAGAAAATTCTCTCTCTCTCTCTCTCTCTCTCTCTCTCTCTCTCTCTCTCTCTCTCTCTCTCTCTCTCTCTCTCTCTCTCGGCAACTCTTTTCTTCTCTTTCTTATTTTTTCTTTTCTTTCTCACTATCTTTATTTTCTCTTATCTCTCTCTTCTATCTTTCTCTTCTTTTTTTTTCTTCCTCTC